>NC_053166.1:96696531-96907939 GCF_016835505.1 Polypterus senegalus | reverse complement strand
GAATAGGACTGACTAGAGTGGGGACTCGGGTCCTAGTCCTTCCACAGTTTCAGCAAGTTGATATCGTCGGGTGACGATTCAGTTGTTTGACCAAATAGCTGACAAGACCTGACCTCTCCTTATTTCATAGTGGCCCTGCCAATGGCCTAATAGTGGGAGGTGAGATCAAGAACCATGAAACGATCTGCAGGAAGGAACTCACAGACAGATGTGCCACAGACGGCCTGTGCTGAATGCACCCTTCCCATGTGTTCTTTTAGTTTAGGTTGTTTTTTGTGGATCTATCGCGTAAGTGTGCAATATATTCCATTATATGTGTGGATGGGATAGCCTCTTCTTCCCAACCCTCCTTAACAATATCCAATAACCCCCAAGAGTGTCACCCATATACAACTACAATACAATGCAATACAATTTATTTTTGTATAGCCCAAAATCACACAAGGATTGTCGCAATGGGCTTTAACAGGCCATGCCTTTTGACAGCCCCCCTAGCCTTGACTCTCTAAGAAGACAAGGAAAAACTCCCAAAAAAAAATAAAACCCTAGCAGGGAAAGAATGGAAGAAACCTTGGGAAAGGCAGTTCAAAAAGAGCCCCCTTTTCAGGTAGGCTGGGTGTACAGTGGGTGTCAAAAAAAATGGGTAATTACAGTACAATACACAGAACAGAACACTCGTAATCCACAATACAATATAATAGTTCAATAGAAATATTACAGGTACAGGCCAGAATATAACAGTAGATGATATCACATAATATGATTTGGATTTGTTCAGAATTCTGGAGACCTCGGCCATCAAGCTGCCTCCTCCTATTGGCCATTCCAAGCTGAGTCAGCTCTGGGCCTTTCTACCCAATGATTCCTGTGATCCTCCATCAGAAATAACTTTTCTTTAGGTAGGAAAAACAACTTGACAGTAGGGCAGTGGCACCAAGTGCCACATTTCAGTACTGAGAAGAGAAACAGAATAGGTGAGAGTTAATAACAAATTATAACTATCATATTACTTATGTTTTAGTGCTAATGACTAACAACAGGGATGCAGTCTGTGCAGTTAATCAGCAGCTTTAGTCAGGATATGCTAAACTGAAATAGTGAGTCTTCAGCTAGGATTTAAAAGCTGAGACTGAAGGGGTACCTCTTATAGTAGCAGGCAGACCATTCCAGAGTTTAGGGGCCCTGTAACTAAAAACACAAACTCCCACTGTTATTTTATTAATCCTTGGGATCATAAGCAGGCCGGCATCTTGAAATCTTAATATGTGCTCTGGTTTGTAAGTAATGATAAGTTCAGATAAGTAAGCCAGACCTTGGCCATTGAAATTTGCCCTATACAGTACGTGACCGGGAGCCAGTGTAAAGATTTATAAACTATTTCTTTTATTTGTTCGTATTTTCTTGTTTTTATAATAATTCTTGCAGCAGCATTTTGGATTAACTGGAAGCTCTATAATGAACAATTTCAACATCCAGTGAACACCACATTGCAGTAGTCAATCCTACTAGAAATAAATACATGAATTAATTTCTCAGAATCCCGCTTATTTAGAAAACACCTTAATTTCCCAGCATCTTTTAAATTTTTAAATAGAAGAAACAAAGATAACTCCTAGATAGCAGGCTAATTCAGTAAAATTAGTGGTGTTTAAAACTGAGTTAAATAATGACAAAATATTGCGATCAGCATCATTCCCTCCAATAATTATCATCTGTTTTATTTGTGTTTAAAGACAAGTATTTCTCATCCATCCACTCCTTTAATTCATTAACACAACTAATTAAAGGCAACATCAGAGAAATTTCATTTGGTCTAAAAGAAAGGTATAACTGGGTGTCATCTGCATATGAGTGAAAATTAACATTATGTTTTCTTTTCTTTTTCATTTTAAACATTTTATTAATTTTATTAAAATCAAATAACATTCTATACAAGCAAGTCAAGTTCAACAAAACAAGGTTTGAAACAAGTCAACCCTCATGCATGAGAAAGAGACCTGGGTCACCAGAGTAAAACTTTAATACCAGTAAAAATATGTAGATAAATAAATGAATAAAATAAATAGAATGAAAAAAATAGGCGAGAGAATCAACTTCCTCAATGGTTTAAATGCTTATTGTAAAATTTTATTGATCAGATCCTGCCAGGTTTTGAAAACTTTTGCACAGATCCTCTAAGTGGGAAGTTGATTTTTTTTTTTCCAATTTTAGATAATATATAACCAGTTGTTACCCATTAACTATAAAGAGGTGAGTTAGAATTCTTCCAGTTGATTAAAATAAGCCTACATGCAATAGTGAAGTAAAGGCAATTACAGTTTGTTTGTCCTTCTCCACTTTAAGCCCATCTGGAAGTACACCAAACACAGCTGTTAGAGGATTAGGAGGGATTGTGATTCCAAGGCTGTCTGAAAGGCATTTAAAGATTTTTGTCCAAAATGATGGTAATTTGGTGCACATCCAAAACATATGGCCCAATGAGGCTAGAACTTGATTGCAATGTTCACAGGTTGGATCTTGCCTTGGAAACATTTTTGGACAATTTTAAATGAGACAGATGAGCTTGATATATAATTTTAAGTTGAATAATTGTATGCTTTGTGCATATGGAGCTTGAGTGAATTCTGTGCATTGCTACCTTCCATTCCTTTTCTGAGATGTTAAGTGAGAGATCCTTTTCCCACTTTACTCTAGGATCTTTGAAAGGGAGGGACTTTAAAATGTTTTTATATATTACAGAAATGCTGAATCCTCAAGACTGATCAATATTTCTTCCAGAATAGAGGTATGCAGGAGGTGAGGGAAATTGGGTAGGTTTTGTTTGTCAAAGTTTCTAATTTGAAGGTAGTGAAAGAAATGTGTTGCTTAAAAGTTACATTTAGAGTGTAATTGTTCGTAAGATGTGAAGATGTCTATATATAGATCTCTAAGTGATTTAATCTTGAATGTTTTCCAAACATTAAAAACTGTACATTTGAGAGGGTGAAAAAAGATGGTTCTCACGCAGAGGTGCTACAGATAAAAGCTTCTCTATCTTAAAATACTTCATACATTGGTTCCATATTCTTAGTGTGTGAAGCACTATTGGGTTGTTACTATATTGGTGATGACTTGTACTTATTGGGGTATAAAGCATGGAATATAAAGAAGTACTGCAGGATTTTATTTCTATTGCGGACTGGGGGGTATTTTCCGCACGTCACTTAATTCATCCGAGATCAGATGCCTCATCTTGGATGAGTTGATGCCAGTAAAACTCATCAGGGATAAGTCGGTTTTTCAAACGCAGCTGTGTAGTAGATTAGTCTAGCTGGATCCAATCATCCAAGATGATTGCACGCACCCACGCTGATTGAAAAGCCCATATATATTGAGTCTAGAGAACATGATTAGCAATAGACTGCAACAAAATGACAAAAGAATGGCCGCATTTTTTCACACAAGCAGAGCAGGACCTTTTACTTGCAGGATATGAAGAATTTCAAGATTTAATATGCACAAGGGGTAACACTGCAAAAGCAGCTCAAACCAGAAAAGATGGCTGGCAAAAAGTGGCCAACAAATTAAACGCATAAGAAGTATGCATTGTACTCACTGAATGCAGCGTTTCAGATTAATTATTATTTAATATGTCATAATTCCAGATCAAATGTGAGCACATTTGAGGAGAACATGGGAACAGGTTAAAGTAAAGTACGAGAATACATTTTAAACTGGTAAATATTGGTATATAACTATTTAAAGAATTGTTGACATAAAGAATTATATATAATATAAAAAACATTAATTTTAAAGGTAATAAGAAGAAGGCAGGCAAGAAAGAAACAGGGGGAGGTCCACCTGGTCCAGACCTAACCCCTACAGAAGAGTTGGCTTTCCAGCAAAATGCCCATCGCCCTGTTTCTGAGGGCATTCCAGGGGGAAGCTCCTCCTCAGAACCAGTGGCAGGATGCAGTGGTCACTTCATTTCAGGTAAAGGATGGTAATTGCATATATTTGTCCTCAATATGTGCCATAGGTATGTTCTATATAGCCCTCATTTTTGTTGGGTCAGTTGCAGGGAATGTCATATCCCTAGAACTTGTGTCTGACCAACGAGATACTGATGAAGGTCAAATATTTGATGAAGACACTGTCTGATTATTCTTCAGGAGGAGAGGTAAATTTTCCAGATAATGTTTGAACAAACTCCACTCTGATCAGTCCTATGTGCTAATCATGGTATAACTGTTTTGCAGGAGCCTGCAGCCAGCACACATGTCCTTTTTGGAACAAAGCCCACATCAAAAAAGGAGATGGTGAGGTTGGTTGAGCCATTTGTTGTACTTTATACAAAATGATTAAAAATGATATACTGTGTATACAATATAGAGGAAAAAAGGCATCTGTAATTGCGGATTTATTTGCAGAAAAATGTGAGGGCTCTATACAATAGATATCTTCAATAGAAAATTGCATACAGAAAACTAAAAGTGAGAAAAATACAGTAGGACATGGATCTTCATGAACTGAGGACAACCAAAATGAAGTTGCAGATACGAATACTAGAAAAACAATTGGTAACAAAATTCTCTTATCTCTTTTCCATATGTATATGTGTATGTGTGAGTGTATCCTTAATTATGTTCTCCTCCTTACAGGCTGAAGGGCCGTAATATACAATAAATAACTTTTGTGTGAAACCACTGTTGTCTTTTTTATTAAAAATATTGGGCCACAATTCTGTCTCTGGCAGCTCTGCCACTGGTTTGCTCAAGGTGCCCTGGGTCAATGTCATCATCAGGCTGCACCAAAACCTCAGGGGCTCCCTTTTTTCAGATGGTCGCTATGTTGTGTAAGACAGAGCAGGCAACAATTATGTCACATGCTCTGTCAGGTGCAACCCTCAGCCTTTTTAGACATTGAAATCTTTCCTTCAGGTGGCCAAAGGTCATTTCAATTTGTGCCCTTGTCCTAGACAGAGCTGCATTATATTGAGTTTGTGTCCCAGGGTTGGGGGTTAGGAAACGGGGTCATTCGAAAATGCCTACAGGCATATCCCTTGTCCCCAAGCAGGATTCCATCATAATGACCTGTGGGATATGTAAAAATTGTGAATACAATACACACATCACCATGATTTATAATTAGATTATTACCTTGTTCAAATGTCCGATACAGGTGTGACTCCTTAAAAATTTTTGAGTCATGAACAGACCCTGGCCATTTAGCCTTCACATTTGAAACAAGGTAGGATACATTACAGATCATCTGAGAATTTATAGCATGTAGGTCATACAATTTTACTGTATGTCAACATGCCTATTGGCTATTTTCAGCTCTTACAAAAAGTTACATTACCTGCACGTTAATACTATGGAAGCCTTTTCTGTTTATGTAATCTGGCTCATTTGGACATTATGGAGCCTTTATTCGGATCTGCGTACAATCCAGTGCCCCAATCACATTGGGAAATCCTGTGTAATGAGAATGTTAGGCTGATCGTGAGATTCTTTGTGGAACTGTGGGTGTTTTTGCCTGTGTATTACCTACCTGCAATGGTATGAAATGCCTCTTTTATTGTCTGCACACGCAGGTGTCCAGGAAACCCTATGAAAACCCGAAGGAAATATTTCAAAGCCAAACAGACTTTACAAATTGCCTGGAAAACTACACTTTTAGATAGATTTTCCACATCGCCTACAGTATATAAAAAAGTGTCACTTGCAAAAAACCTCAAAGCAATAAATACTGTGTGTGGTTGTGAGAGCCCAACTTCGCCTAGTTTGACTTCGAATATAAGGTGCTAATAAATCTTTGAGGTACAATATTCCCCCTCTGCTAAAGCGGTATCTTTCAAAAAGAATTTCCGCCGGGAGCAATAAAGGATCTTGCCGATCACGCAAAACCCTCTCTATATGAAGTTCTCTTCTTAGAATTTGTGTACTGATATGAATTGGTCGCTCATTTGTGAACAGCAAAGCCGTGACTGAATGAATTCCATGCATGGACACTGATTAAGAGTGTGAGCTAATCCTTGTTTACATAGAACAAACCCTGCTCCGAGCAGGTTTGAGGATTTGGATGTGCTGCTATGACAACACATCCAGCAAGAGTTTCGAAAAAAACGACAGATCCAGGATCAATGTGTCTGTTCATCTATTTATGTCAATGTCCAGGTTTTTATAGCTTGTGTATTCACTGCCCAGTAATAAAATTGAAAGTTAGGTAGAGCCATGTCACCATCTGCCTTAGGTCTTTGTATTGTTGCCCTTTGGATACATGGATGTTTTGTATTCCAAATAAATGATGTTATGGTTGAATCTAATTTCTTGGGTTTTGGGAGCAGGGGGGGAGAGAAAGAGAGCAAGCTATTTCTAGTTTATCCTTTTAATCCTTGTAATTCTAAGTGCCAACATAATATTAAGTTTCATGGCTATAACTCCTGGGAAACTGGAAATTAAGGTCAAAGCTTTTAAGGTAAGATTACAAAATGGCAATAACAACATTTATTTATATAGCACATTTTCATACAAATAACATAGCTCAAAGTGCTTTACATGATGAAGAAAAGAGAAATAAAAGACAAAGTATGAATTAGAATAAGACAACACTAATTAACATAGAATAAGAGTAAGGTGCGATGGCCAGGGAGGACAGAAAAAAACAAAAAAAACTCCAGACGGCTGGAGAGAAAAAATAAAATCTGCAGGGCTTTCAGGCCACGGTACTGCCCAGTCCCCTCTGGGCATTTTACCTAACATAAATGAAACAGTCCTCTTTGTATTTAGGGTTCTCTTGGAAGGATTTGATGATGATGGCCATGTAGACTTCTGACTTTTAATCCATCAATGTAGGACATCACGGTGCTTTGATCAGGTGGTGATGGCGCACTTCGCCACCACAGAAAACCGGGAAAAGAAACAGAAGAGAGAGTAGGGGTCAGTACGGATTTTAAAGCCACCATGAATAGTTATTATAATGAATTGAATATACAGAGTATCAGGATAAAATGAAGGTAGAGTTATGAGAAGGCCATGTTAACTCTTTTAGGGCAGATGTTGACTTTTGTCGAAATTCTCGGGTAGAGGACGGTAATCACCTGTAAACTGTGACAAAACTTTCCGTTCTGTTTTAGAACTTTGTTAGCTTTGTTGATTTGACCGAGACTTCCTGCGCATGAATGAGTAGAGAAGAGCAAACACCCCCTCAAATGGCATCAATATCTGGCGAAAGCCCAAAACGAATGCGCAAAACGAAATGCTCTGCGGACGACGTTTAGCATATCGTGTCACTGAGTCAAACTCTGAGCTGTCGGATTTTGATGTCAGTGATCTGGAGATCTAAAACTGAAGTGAGGGGTCAGCGTCAGCTGATCGTGATTCTGAACATGTCCGTGTAGCTAATGCACCTATGCCAACATTCACCTGGGAGGACTGCCTCTTATGGTGACAAGAGGCATAAACCAGATTGCGTCACACTGCGACTGCTACTGCTGTCCGTATTTCTGCTGATCGTTGAGCTGCCCCCGTGCTCCCGCTGATTTATGTGTGAAACCATTGCTGTGCCTTTCAGAAAACTGGAAAAAATATTCCGCTCTCAAAGAGTTAAAGTAATGTGTTCTTACCAATTTTTTAAAATGTTCCACCGTATCAGTCTGGCAAATTCCTATTGGCAGGCTATTCCAGATTTTAGGTGCATAACAGCAGAAGGCCACCTCACCACTTCTTTTAAGTTTTTCTCTTGGAATTCTAAGCAGACACTCATTTGAGGATCTAAGGTTACGATTTGGAATATAAGGTGTCAAACACTCCAGTGAGAGTGGGACTCCGCCAGGGCTGCCCTTTGTCGCCGATTCTGTTCATAACTTTTATGGACAGAATTTCTAGGCGCAGCCAGGATGTTGAAGGGGTCCGGTTTGGTGGACTCAGGATTGGGTCACTGCTTTTTGCAGATGATGTTGTCCTGTTTGCTTCATCAGACCGTGATCTTCAGCTCTCTCTGGATCGGTTCGCAACTGATTGTGAAGCGGCTAGGATAAGAATCAGCACCTCCAAATCTGAGACCATGGTCCTCAACCGGAAAAGGGTTGAGTGCCCTCTCAGGGTTGGGGGAGAGATCCTGCCCCAAGTGGAGGAGTTCAAGTATCTCAGGGTCTTGTTCACGAGTGAGGGAAGAATGGACCATGAGGTCAACAGGCAGATCGGTGATGCATACGCAGTGATACGGGCTCTGCATCGGTCTATCGTGGTGAAAAAAGAGCTGAGCCGTAAGGCAAAGCTCTCAATTTGCCAGTCGATCTATGTTCCTACCCTCACCTATGGTCAGGAGCTATGGGTTGTGAATGAAAGAACAAGATTGCGAATACAAGCGGCTGAAATGAGTTTCCTCCGCAGGGTGTCTGGGCTTTCCCTTAAAGATAGGGTGAGAAGCTCAGTCATCCAGAAGGGGCTCAGAGTAGAGCCGCTACTCCTCTGCATCAAGAGGAGTCAGATGAGGTGGCTCGGGCATCTGATCAGGATGCCTCCCTGGTGAGGTGTTCTGGGCATGTCCAACCGGGAGGAGGGCCTGGGGAAGACCCAGGACACGCTGGAGGGACTATGTCTCCCGGCTGGCCTGGGAACGCCTTGGGATTCTCCCAGAATAGCTGGAAGAAGTGGCTGGGGAGAGGGAAGTCTGGGCCTCTCTGCTCAAGCTGCTGCCCCCGTGACCCGATCCTGGATAAGCGGAAGAGGATGGATGGATGGATGGGTGTAAGACACTCCGATATATAAGATGGAGCGAGATTATTTAAGGCTTTGTACGTAAGTAGTATTTTAAGTCAATTTTGAATGACACAGGTAAAAAGTGTAGTGACATCAAAACTGGAGAAATGTGCTCAGATCTTCTTTTCCTAGTTAGGATTCTAGCAGCTGCATTCTGCACTCGTTGCAAACGATTTATATCTTTTTTGGGTAGTCCTGAGAGGAGTGCGTTACAGTAATCTAGACGACTGAAAACAAAAGCGTGAACTAATTTCTCAGCAAAAGGTCAGAAGTAATATCTTCACGATCAAAAAGTTAACTTTGTGAGCAGGAATGTTCTACCCTCCATCTCACTTCAGCTGGAAGAATTAACAATGTCAAGGTGAATATCCTTCCTAAGCGTCTCTTTCTATTTCAAACCATTCCAATATACATTAATAAATCATTTTGTAAGAAATTAGATTCAACCATAACCTCATTTATTTTTTTAACATTGTTTTCTAATGATAGATCCAAGTGGAAGCATGTTAAAGTGAAAACAGTAAAGCTCCCAGTACTGAGCCTTGTAGGACACCATATCTCAGTTCTGTGTATAATGAAGGAGTACTGTGAACACATTTCTGTACATACTGGAATCGATTTGATAAATAAAAGTTAAACCAGGCCAGGACATTGCTTATAAGCCCAACATCATTTTCTAGCCTGTGCAGTAAAATAGAATGGTCAATGGTGTCAAATGCTGCACTTAAGATAACAACATAATTATAGTAGAGTTTCCTTAATTAGAGGATATCAGAATATCATTTACAACGCATGTTAGTGCCGATTATGTACTATGACTAGTGCAGAAGCCAGACTGGAATTTCTCAAATAAATTATGATGCATAAGGTGTGACTGAAGGTGATTGGCAACTACTTTTTCAAGTATTTTAGACAGAAAGGGTTAATATGAAATGGGTCTATAATTATTAAGTACACGTGGGTCTAGGTCTGACTTTTTTAATAATGGTTTGATGAATGATACTTTTAGTGCATCAGGTACTGTGCCATGCAATAATGAACTCATTTTAAAAATAGGAGCTGCAGAAACATCCATTGTGCTGTTTACTAGTTTGTTTGGCACTGGATCTAGGGAATAAGTAGTAGGTTTCATTTTAGAAATTAAAGTTAAGACCTCCTGTTTTGTCACAGGATTAAAAATTCTAAAGTGTTGAATGCAAGTTGTGACAGGATCTGCCAAACTAGTATGCGGTTTACACTGTGATGCTGAGATCTGGGATCTTAAATTTTTAATTTTCTCATTAATGAAGTTCATAAAGTCTGTACTGCCAATGTCTGTTCGTATTTTGCACTGTAGATCTGAATTCCCATTTGTTAAATTAGCCACTGTTCTAAACAGTATCTGAGGATTATTATTGTTATCTGTTATTTTAGAATAGTAGTCTGAGCGAGGTTTAAAAAGAGCTTTTTTATATTTTTTAACAATCTATGTTCATGCACTTTGAAAGAAATTCAGCTTTGTTGTTCTCCAATTGTGGTAAAGTTTTTGACACTCTAGTTCAAGAGCTCATGTGCTCTTATTAAATCAGAGAGACTTTCTATGCGCTTTGATATATATATATATATATATATATATATATATATATAATAGCAAAATACCAGCAGCGCGCGAAGTACTGCCTTAAAATATTTATTAAGAAGAAAATTAAACCTTTTTAAACTGAGGGAAAATATACCAATAATTATTTGTTAAGGATCTCTTTGTATACCACATTGTGAGTTCGGCCCACCGGTTGTAAGATGACTAAGCTGTGCGCTGAGCTTACTCTTGAGCATGCAATGTATAGTTGGCCACGTGAACAGTAATCTTGTTTCAAATCTCACAGATTGGATTGCTGTTTTCATAATCGGTTTGAGTTTCATGGTTTGTTTCAATTACGACAGTATTTGCAGGACTTGTGTTGAAGTGACATTCGGCACCTGTCAAGCGTTGTAAGCATACAACCGGTTTCATCGATAACTTCACATCCAGCTTTTGAGAGTTTAAACATTCATAAACATCAAAGTGTCCACTACTGAAATCGTCACCTGTGAATCTAAGATGTTTAAGTGGCATTGGCGGTTGTCGAAAGGTGTAAAATATTTGGCCATTTCAGTACACTTGAAAGCAACAACCGAACAATTCAGCTGCAGCCATCAACTCACATGCAGAACCATAGGTGAAGGGCTTAAGCATTTCACTCTTATAGTGCTCCTGTGTAGTATAATTATCTCCTGTACCGTCATCAGTCCACACCTTGAACCTGTCCCAGTCATTCAATACATAAGACACAATGTTCCTCCGGATATCAAGAGTGAGCCTGATATGGCCGTGCAATATGTAACAAAGAGAATGGAAAAGGTAGGTGCCATCTCCGGGCATGGAAACCACTCGGTAAGTGACAGTTCTTTGATCGATGGTGATCACCTCGATAGACATGTTAATGGGGGTACGGTTGGAATGATAAAGGAAATGGGTACCTGAACCGTGTAAAGTAAGTCTAAAATACCTACACAATAACTATAATCGTAATAAACGAACAATAAAACATTGTGGATTAAATAAAAAGGCTGTAGTTATCAACAGGGAGACGTGAATCCCGTGGCGAAGCAAGGAAGGGAATGTAGAGACCGGAGTGACGGACGGCCTTATATAGGCAGGCGGCCAACAACGTGGAAGGCGTTGGGATGGGGGACCCAACGCCGCCTCACACAGTGACTGAGCTGCAGGCTATGGATGTATATATGTATGTAAGTAGGATTCAGTTAGCGTTGGGAACCTGCATATCAAATTTCTTGAAGATGGGCCCATAAGAAACAAAGACCGTTGAAAAGTTCAATATGGCGGCTGACAGTGGCATCATGAATGGCATCCTTTGACCTGTTAATACTTGTTTAGGGATGCCAACATATACAAATACCCTTACCAATTCCTGTGCGATGTTCTTGGAATTTGCTGCTCTCAATGGTATAGCCTCTGGATATCATGTAACATAATCTACTAATATGAGATTGGCACTTGTGTCAACCTCTCTGTGTTCAAGTGGGATGTCCACAAGGGGTACGGGAACTAGAGTAGTGCAGTCCTTCCTGGGAATCTGCTGTAGTTGACACTCTGGGCAGGAAGCACAAAAGTGGCGGATCGCCTCATTGATCTCTGGTAGTAATAGCTGAGCTTGATAAGATCATGCGTTTTCTTGGGTAGGAGAACACCTAGGAGATGGGCGTAAACTAGTTCTCAAACCTGCTGCCAGAAGGTCTTTGGGACTAACAACAATGACCACATCTCACCATCGTGTTCTACTATGCAATATATCAAATCATTATTAATAAGAAAATGCGGCCTCTATGGCATGGGATGTTCAGCACGTTGTCTGTTTATCACTGAATTTTTGGAAAACTTTGGGGTATCATCATTTCATTGTTCCCTTTTAAAAGAAGCTGGAGTTTATCAAAATTGAAAAAGAGGAGATCCATGGTGACCTTAAGAGGTACAGCGATCAACGACGATGTTCCATCATCATCTGTGGTGACATCATAGTGGCATCAGCCGCATTACACTGGGTGGCCACGTGATTTCTCGGTGGAGCAGGCTGTAAACGTGGCATAAAGCTATGTGCTATTCTGCTTTTCATTTTCGACCAGTCTCGCCCCAGTATTACCAGGTAAGGTGTATTATGTGTGACTATGATCTGTATTGTACGAGTGATCCCTTCATAGGTGATGACACATGGGACGGACTTGTAACATTGAGTTCTCCGTGGCTTGATAGATAGCAGGTTTGACTGGTCTTGCCGGTATTCCACCCAGTTGTTAATCACTACATGCTTCTGGGGCTTGTTCCTGGCCTGACAGCAGTGACAAGCAGCAATAGATCACCACACAGAACACATTAAATTTATGATATTCCAACTCTCTACACATTTAGAATCCTTAGATTTATACTTTATATCACTTTCATGATGAAATGCATTAAAGTATGTATGTTACTTTTTACAGCTAAATCGCTGACTTCATTTAAATAAAGAATACTGTTTATAATTACACGGTGGCAGAGCAGTAGCGCTGCTGTCTCACAGGGAGTTACGTCGCTGGTGTTCCTTGCCTGGAGTTTGCATGTTTCCATGGTGGGTTTCCACAGTGTGCTCCATTTCCCTTCCAAAGAAATGACGGTTTGGGTATTTGGTGAAGCTAAAATGAAGCAAGTGTACTCACCTTGCAATGAGGTACTGCCCTATCCAAGGATTGTTTCTGCCTCGTGCTCGATGCTAGCTTGAATGTGTGCACCCCTTGGACTGATGGATTTAATCATTAAACATCCATCCTTTGCAGAGATATTGTGACAAGGTGTCCTCTGAATTTAATGGATGTTTTAGGCAATTCACAACACGGCAAAGCTGAACCTGTTCTCATCGTGATTATATTTCGCACTGTCACCTGGTGGTATCTGCCAGATTTACATAAAGTATGCACGCAAGTATAAATAGCAGAAAGCTTGCATAGCAGTAGCGTCCGCAGGAGCACACGTTGCATTGCATGAAGTATAAACCTGGCCTAAAGAGGAAAGCAAAGAGCTAGCTGTGAAATGAAAATGCAAGTGGACCAAGCCTGCTTCATTATGGTGCACCATTTAAAAGAATGCCTTGGTTGGGTTAAGAATAATGGGTGCTTAAAATTACACAAACATCTCTCTCTATCCTGATCATATTAAAGGAAAATTTGCTGTTTCCTACAATGATTTCAATGGTTTATGTATCGCATTTTTTGCTTTTGACTTCTAATGTTTAATTCCTGGTTTCTCTGCAAACAAACATAGATGATTAAATTAAAGTTTGAAAATTTCCTCACTGAACTGCTCCTAGTGTGGTTGTTTGAGGTATCCGTTATTTGTTTAGCTCTTTCAAAGGTAGCAATCTGGCTGTGTTGTCTTTTTATTGTGTGTATTTTATGTTGGTTAAGGTGCGAGCTGTGCTCATTCTGTGTGCATCCCTTTCAGGGGTAATGAAGTACCCAGTCTTTTTGAAACTGGGGTCGCCAGCCTATATTTCTCTGTTTTATCTGATTTGTGGAGCCTTTTCAGATCTAATAATGAGGGACAGCTGAAGCAACTAGGCATCTCTCTAGTCCCTGATAACTGGTATTTTGAAACTGAGGTCGCCAGCCTCAATTACTTTGTTTAATTTTTGCAGCACTTTCAGGGGAAGTGCCTGGGGCAGTGCTTGCTTGCTTTGTTTCGAAGCTAAGGTTTCCAGCACAGGCCATATTGCATGATTTGATTTATGTGCTTGATTGATGAGTGATGAGTGGATATCATGAGCTGTACATGTAAATCCAGGGTAATAATTTAGGCATTACATGTATTAACTTGTCCAGCAATATAAAAGTCATGTTAGAGGTTAAAGTGACTTTTGTGGACACTTTTACACCCCAAAACAGCCCTCAGCTGAGTCAACACCTGAACGTGACAGAGTGGTTTGCATGATCATGGCAGCAAGTTCAGATGTGCAGGCTTTTCCTTCCTTCCATCTACCTCATCCATTTTTTGTAACAAAGTCCTGAAATGATGGGTAATAGACGGAGAAATACCATTACAGGATGATGTACATTCTTCATATGGAACCCACACATATGCCTTTGGTGTTATGGCCGTTAAGGGGCACACACAGGAAAATTGCCTCATCCATGTCCTGCAAGTGTGACTAGGGAGCATTTTTCCAAGGAAAGCACTGCCTACCCTTGACAGGGAGGGGGTGATAAAAGGTGTTCTAAATAAAGTTTTTCCAACATGTACTTGGCCAGGCAATTATCTGGATCTCTGATCCAGAGGCACTTTATAGGAAAAGACAGGTTTTGCAATTAGTATGTAACCTTTTGAATACTAAAGAAACAAAACAGGTCATCTTTAAGTCACAACATCTTTATTATGAACACAGAGAGAAGGCCAATACGATTTTAGTTCAAAAAAATCCACAAGCTGAAGTTCACAATGCAATAACAACAATTACTGTACCAACATAGACAGAGATAAAATCATTGCCTATAAAAACATAACCCACACATTTAGAGAGTACTATAAGTCATTATATTGTACCCAGTTTAAAGATGATAAGACACAATCTAGTGAGCTTGTTGATGCATTACAAATACCACAGCTAGATACTGCAGAGGAACTGCACAAACGTCTGACACTCTCAGAAGTACTAGATGCTATAAACTCATTTCACAGTGGGAAAGCAGCCGGTCTTGATGGCTACCCAATGGAATTTTATATAAAACATACAAATAAGTTAGCTCCACTATTATTAGCAATGTTTATAGAAGTTAAAGACAACATAATTTTGCCTCAAACTTTTCTCCAATCATTAATTTCCACCTTTCTTAAAAAAAAGGACTTCCTACAATGTGTACCATACAGACCAATGTCAATCCTGAACAAGAACATTAAGATACTCTTCAAAATTCTAGCAAGAAGGAATGAAAAAGTGTTTTCTTCTGTAATATCATAAGACCAAACCAGATATATTAAACGCAGACACGTAGCTTCTAATCTTTGACATTTGTTTAATATAATATATTCACAAATTAAATCTAACACCTGAAAGATCTTACTATTTTTGGATGCAGAAAAAGCATTTGACATGGTTCAATTGGACTACCTATTCACCACATTGCACAAATTTGGGTTTGGCCCAAACAGCCTCACTTTGTATTAACAACATTATTTCAGACTACTTTAAATTAGAATAGGATGTCCTCTATCACCATTGCTCTTTGCAATTGCTATTGAGGCATTGGCTCTTCACTTTTGAAATGCATCAAAGATAAAGGGGATTTTCAGAGAAGGACTTAAACAGAAAATATCACTATATGCAGATGATATGGTACTGTATATATCTGACCCACAAAATTCTGTGTCAGCAGTCATAAAAGCATTAGCAGATTTTCAAAAGATATCTGGACTCAAATTTCATTTATCCACAATATTAGACTGGACACCTTCCTATTTATTTAGCTGATCAGTTAATTATCTAGGGATAAATATCACAAATAAATATAAGCTCTTTTTCAACACAATTTTGCTATCTGCATGGAAAAAAATTAAACAAGATGTAAATAAATGGTCCATCCTCCATCTCACATTAGCATGGAGATAAACAGTTAAAATGAACATCCTTTCCAAGCTTCGTTTTCTATTTAAAACCATCCCCATATACATTAAAAAATATTTTTTAAGAAATTAGATTCAATCATAACCTCTTTCATTTGGAATTCAAAACATTCAAGTATCCAAATGGTGACTCTACAATGACCTAAATCAGAAGGGGGTATGGCACTACCTAACTTTTAATTTTACTACTAGGCAGGAAATTTACATAAAGACCTGGACATCAACACAAACTGATAAACCTACACAAGTGAGGTGTACAATAGAATGAAAATCTTGCAGTACTTTTTTATATTCCTTGCTCTGTGCTCCAGAAAATAACAATCTGATTGCCTTTCATTCATTCAGAATATGGACCCAATGTAGGAAGCACCTTAATAGTAATAATTATAATTATTTGTATTTATATAAGACAGAGGAGTTCATATCTGTTGCACATCTACGTGACAACCACTCTTTTCCACCCTCTCAAACATACAAAGTGTTTAATGGTTGTAAAATGTCTGGGATTAAAACATTTAGAAACCTTTACATTAACCAATTAAGCTTCAAATTTAACTTTTCATCAACAAAATTTTACCACTACTTTCAAGCTAGAAAATGCTATACAGAACCTGTCCAATCAATTTTCCACACATTCCACTTCTATTCCAGAAGAAATTATGATCAGTTTTGAAGACTCAGATAGCATCTGCACAATTCCATGTGAAAGGTAGTACTTTATTATATTTAAATGGTAACATTTTTCTTCAAATCAAAATGGTTTCCACATTTTAAAATAAATGACCCTTGTATAAAAAATGTGACTGGTGGTTTGATGCAAGAGTTTTGTCACTGTGTCAAATAAATGGCTTAATCCAAACAGTATTGCCGGAATTTATTAACATAAAAAGAAAGGTTCAAGAATCTTTAAAAGTTTTACATAGTTCAATCCCCATGGTAAAACTTCACAAGAATATATATTTTGTTTTTCAGTCATATAGACTCACAGGAATTAAAATTAACCAGCTTCAAAGCATCAACAAAATGGGTGGACTTATCCAGGTTAGTGATTTTAATTTCAAATGACAAAACATCTCTATTAAAGACACAGCATCATGAACTTGAAACTCCAAACAACATAATGTGTAGTGTTGATATGGTTTAAAAGTCGTTTTAAACTCAAAGCCACAAACGAGCAGCAAATAAAACAACAGCAAATCATCTTTGGTGTTTAAACACAAAAGCACAAGTGCTGAGCAACTGTAGTCGTTATGTGGTGTAATATACAGGATCGTTCCATTTTTTTTAGCAAATAAAATTATTTACGTCAATGACATTGTTGAGTATATGAAAAGCTAACGGTATAATTACAGTTTCTTTGCAGTATCCAATTTTTTTTTTTTTTACAAGTATGTCTTTTTTTTTTCAAATATAGGCTAATATCCAGCGCTGTTTTTGACCTCTTCTTTGTCATGTAATGGAACATACCTTTCTTTGAGGATGCGAAAATGGATTCCCCGTGAATTACCCTTAGCTTTACTGCGCATCGGCTGTTACGTTTCGAAATGTTCTCACCATAAGGTTATTAACAATGTTACACAAACCAGGTTTCCAGCCAAGGAGTTTTTGCGAAAAAATATTTAGCGCTTCAAATTTTAGCTGATGGAAATGCTAATTATCGATAAAATGTTGTACATGTTGACATAATATTTTTCCGTTTAACTTTAGCGCATAAATTCCATATCGATACTTCAGATGTCGCAAAAACTACATTGGAAACACTTTTTGTCGGAAAAAAAGGGCTTTAACGCAAATAAATGTGTCACATGATACATTTTCATCACGTGCAATCAAAACAAGAATAGCGGAGCGGTTCGCATGGTCTGATTAAGAGACTCGTTATTTCTCGTGATGAGCCAATGCAGTAGCGGATAGGCTGGGTCTCCTGCTACTAAAAGGGGTACCTAAACTCCCTCCACATCAACTGTAGCCTGGGGGTGTCTCTCAGGATGTCTAAATAATACAAAAACCGCAAAGGTAATTTACTGTGTCAGTCAAAATATTTAATAAACCGTGTGTTTCATTATCTAAACATTTTTTTCTTATTATTAAATGGCAGATCTTTTTAGCATATATGAGAAATTCTCTCATTAATATTAACTTTAGTTTTTTTTTTGACTAAACGTCGTTATTTTGTATTAATTCAAATTTCAGTTTTAATTAAAAACTTAAAGGACAGCAGGTTACAGTACTAATTCAGTTGTTATCGCACTGAGAAGGGATGTTGAAAGGTAGGCTCACCTGTACAGATCCACTTCCAGGAGTGCCAACACAAATGTCTCGTATTATGCACCTGTCATCAACAAGGGCCTGGAGATCAATTGATGGCCATCCTTTGCGATTAATGTAATCACGGTAGCCTTCCATCGGGGGAAGAATAGGCACATGCATGCCATCAAGCGCACCGTAAATCTGTGGCACAAGATGCACCAAGGAATTGCGGTATGCAATTTCATTGGCCTCCGCTACAGTCGGAAGTCTGATATAACGCTGCATTAATTTTTATTTAATAGCGGTGCACACAACATATACACATCGATGGACGGTAGTTTTACTAACCCCGAAAGTTTCTCCAACTACTCTATACTCGGCACAGGTTGCCAGCTTGTAAAGGACGATGGCAATCCGCTTTTGGGTTGGAACCGGTGGTCGGTGGCAACCTATGATGGGCGCAACATCAGGACTGATGAATCCACACAACATCTCAAACGTCAGCCGTGTCATTCTAAAATGTTGCAGCCAGAGATTTTCTGTAAAGTGTTTCTCCACCACCTCCTCCCAGAAGGTCTTATTCCGTCGTCTCTCCCATACCCGTGGGTTTCGTCGCACTGGTGTACTTTCTCCGAGCTCTAGGGCTATTGGACAAGCAACTGCTTCATTCTGCTGTCGTCTTCGGATATTATGTACAATTACAATTATTTGTGAAACTGAAATAACAGTAAGCTGGCAAATTTCAAAAAAATGTCTGAATAATCTCTCCATTTCTTTGTTTCTTTGTTTAGTGGAGGGGGTGTAACGTGGAAAACAAAAAGTAGATAATTTGCGACATACACAAAATTATGTATGGAAACGGCTCAAGGGCAGATTTTTTTTCGTGATACAACAAAACTTATGCGACAGTTCGTTTTGGGGGGATGACGTCATCACACACACCATTGTATCGATAAAAAGGCTGGAAAAAAACAGGCTGGAGACAGCAAATTTTGCACATTTTTTTTACGTATATTCTGTTTGTCGATAACAAAACGTCGCAAAAAACTGGATGGAAACTTGGCTGTAGATAGCTAAAATACCGCTTTGCTCTTCGCAGCTGATAAGTAACATATTTCCGCATATAAAACAATGGATTCACTTGATGAACTCACACTGGAAATATTAAAAGGTAAGTTTATAATTGACATTTGCTGTTGCTGCAGTGCATTCTGTTTTTATGAATCCACAAGAATTCACCTGTCAATGTTGATACCTATAATTATTACAACACAAAACAGAAGTAGTGGGGCAAGCTAGTTTCATGTAACCATTATATAAAAATTTTAAAAATAATAAATAATAATGCACTTGAAACTGCAAGGGGGGCACCCATCCCCCTTCAATACCATATATGAACGCGTCATATAAAAAAAGTCGAAGGTTTGGTCGCGACTTGTACAGCTTCGCCTATATTCTAGAGTCAGCCCGAGTGAGACAGTGTTCTTTATTACTTTAATGGCACAGGTGAAGGCCCCAGTCTGAGTGAAATGTTAACGCCCTGCTAATTTTATACACTTTACAAATTAACTTGGTAAGTCGTATGTATTGTGTCCTTAATCAGGCAACATAGTAAATACACCTCTGCAGGATATCTGTACTTGCCTAAAACCTCAGTATGATAATCTTGTTCAGAAAAGATACAAAATATAAAACATTTATAAAAAGGTGTCATGATTTGTACTTGTACCATCTTTCAAGAAAATCTTAAAACTTATCAAAATTTGTAAATTTAGCACTTAAAGCCTAAAACCTGAGTTAGAAATGACTGCTGGTAATTGTGCAGATGACATCCAAATATGAATGAATTACTAGTCTTCTCTGTTGCTTTCAAGTTGCAAATGTTACAGAAGATCTTCTAGGGACTTTTTCATGTGAAGATCTGAACATTTCCATCGAAAAAAACCTCATGGCCAGCAGTACATCAAGAGGTCAGCATTATTTATTTATTTATTTTTTTAAGAAATATTGTTGAGCAAACAATGTAGTTATTATCACTTTTGCTATGTTCTTTTTG
This sequence comes from Polypterus senegalus, assembly GCF_016835505.1. NCBI lineage: Eukaryota > Metazoa > Chordata > Cladistia > Polypteriformes > Polypteridae > Polypterus > Polypterus senegalus. The sequence goes on along the minus strand of NC_053166.1, from coordinate 96,887,703 downwards.
TTGAGATTAAAGGCTCCTGTAGCAACTTTTATGTCAGACGTGTCCATGTCCTGATGATATTTGAGATCAAGCAGGGGAGAAATATAAATGATAACAGGGAAAAGGAGGACGTTTATGATATGAAAGGGATGACAACATAAATATATATTTATAGATGTGGACATTTGAAGAGTAGAAACTTGGGCTTGGTGCTTCTCAATTAAAATTTTCCATAATTCAATAAAAGCAGTTTGAAATGTCACACCTGGTCAACATGTTCATCTCACCACATGAATGTTTGTGTAAACACATTTATGTAAGTTTGTAATTTATACAAAGTCTATATTAAGTTACAAATGTTTTGATAAACTTTATCATGGTGCCGGAGAATGATACCGTGCTACATGTTAATTAGCACACACAAAAAAGAATTTCACAGTACTCATTTAGCACATATTTAGTTCAATACAACATGTTGTGAAAATACTCCATATCAAGAGATAACTGAGCACAAATTGTTTCTGTGTTTTATCAGGAAGTAAACAAGTTGACTACCATCTTGTTTTTAGTTACCTAAAAATTTTAACAATGAAAATATAAGCGGTCAGATATTCGAGCAATGCTGTTTTTGATTACTAATTTCATTTACGTTAAATAAAAGTAAATATTTCCATTTATGTCAGGCCTCATCAAATATCATAATTCATAGACAGTTTATTGATAACTGGTAACTATTTTCAATGTCCTTTTTCTGTATTTTTTTAACAAGAGCTGCAGTTTTCTGTGCAGCAAGATAACTTACAAGACAGCTGCACATCTCCCTCCTCTTCTGAATGCAATACTCTAAAAAATGCCAGTCTTTCACCTGCCCCTCAATCCAGTGAGCAAAGATGTTCCAGAAAACTTTTAAGAGAAGCCAGCCCCTCTAAAATCATTCAACTACCAAGCCCTGAATACCTACTTAATAGTGACAGTGAGTTGGAGCAGGTCAGAAAACATTACTTTGAACTGCAGCACATAGGGATAGAGGAGCATTGTATTCTTTCAAAGGATCTGTGCTGTAGATTAATTAGAAATGCAGTGACCAACATAGTGCCCATACTGAGGACAACAACAAAGGAAAACAAATATACCTCCAAACATGAGGTTTCTTCAATGGCAAAACGTATAGTCAAGTATTTTCCAAAGCTATGTGCAGCTGAAGATCAAAATTCATGGGTGAGTGTAAGTAACTAGTTTTTATAGGGGTTTTAGACTGAGCAGTCACACCTTATATTCACTTGCACACTTTTGTAAAGAATGTAATCTCATTACAGGAACCTGTGTTTATACAACTCCTGAAAAAGCTACAGAATATCCGCACACCTCAGAAGCGACAGGGCTATATGCCTCAAATAAATAAAGAGATGTCTCGGCGTCACCACTGACAAGCCTGATGCTGCTGAAGTCGAGAATTCAGGTGAGGCTAATTCCACTGCATCATCGGGGAATTCTATTGCTTCAGTGACGCTTGTTAATGTGTCACCTTCCAGTCGTACCCAAGAAGTTACAGCAGAGAAAGAATGTGAACCATCTGGTAAGTGCACAATAGAGATGGTCATATCCCATCTTAGTTCAGACTGTATAGAAAACACAACTGATTTGATTATACATTTACTGTATATGTTTTTGCAGCTGTTGACACAATAGTTGACAGCCACCAAATACAAGCCAGGCACTACAAAACACTACAGGACCTTTACAAGAAGCCAAAGCCAAATAAATTTGCAGTTACCCAGCTCCTTGATCATGAATTTAATGCACAGAGGTCATTTATAGATTCTATGGGAGGCTTACCCATGCTTTAAAGAACTGGATCATGTAAGTACATAAAACACAGACATTTGACTGAAATATTTTTGAAAATGGTTTCTTAAAATATGTGTTGACTTTGAAGAGTGGATGGAATCAAATGCATTGTATTCTTAGTTGGAATAATCTTAACTACATCACAGAAGTTAAGAGCATATGGACCAGTTGTTATGGAAAAGCACCGTTTTATGGTGTAATGAAGAAGACCCTGAAGCGTCCACATATGCATAATGATGGTTACATTTGTCATGCATATTTTATTCAAACTCATTTTATAGTTAGTTATGCACTTTACTCAGTGTTGCAGCATGATAGGCCTAAATTAAAGTCAAATTGAAGTTGTTTAAAGTTATGATATTTTGTAGTTGATGCTCAAAGGGTTGCACTTTTTATGCCATTTTTTCCATAAAGACCTAGTCTATATTATAGTAAGGCAAACGTTGAGAAATTTTCATGCAAAATATTATTGCTGCTCTCTTTGCCAGTAACTGTTGATTTGTGAACTCCAGGTTCCCGTTTTTTTCATTGTATTAGAAAGTTGTACTGTGTTATTCTGAAATAAATTTTTGCCTTATGTTTAATTATGTTTTTAAAAAGACATTTATTAGCATTGTAAATAGTTTTGTCTAGCATCTTTTTAAGACACAACAGAATAATAAACTGACTGACACTATCCTTTATTAGGTATAAATAATGGAGGAATATTTTAAAGAATACTTAAAACTTTAAATATTATCTATATATATATATATATCAATTGTTTGTTCATGTTCTAGCATATTAGTAGGTAAAAATAATACCAGACATCATATCATTTTTGTTATAAATCATTCTTAATTTAAAGCTTGCTGTATGTTGTTGTTTTCATTAAAAGGAGAATGTCTGAGTTATATTAGAACATAATGCGAAAGATATTTAATAAGATTGCTTTGTTTTTTTCATTAGTGAAAAATGTCATCGCCATGTTTAGAGCTCTGCCATCCATGTTTCCTTCACTTTCTCTACCCCCAAAAAAGCTGGGAAACAAAACATGAGGCATTAGTTCATGGCCTTAAGGTATAAATTTGCATTTTTACATTGTTTAAAGGAAAAATAAAGACAGTTACTGCAATTCTATCCATCTGTGACTGGCAGCAAATTTCAGGCTTGTTTTTAATGTTAGCTACAGGAATGACATTATACATTAAACGGTTTGATTAAAAGGGCTAAACAGAATATAACAATCTTCAATTTTTAGTTATTTCTTTTCTATTTTAATTACAAGCTGTGCATAACTGCTTCTGTTAAAATTAGCACATTAATTCAGTATTATAAATAACTAAATGTGTAATAAATCTGTATAGGACTACAGAGGATAAAATAAATTCAGCCTATTTTCTTTGTTGGTTTTTATTTGTCTTGAAGACCTCCGAGAATCCTGATGATTTTATACAGCAAAGACCGACCACTGTCTAGCCAAATGTAGAACAGGAAATGCATGTCTATGATGTACTGTATATAATTACCATAATATTTGAAAATCAATTACATTAATTATAAATAATTTGATTTTTTAAATTTATTTTCTTTGTCCTGTTTTTTGGCAAAGTGACCACTGTTAAAATTTTGTTTATGTTATTAAGTTTGTTATGCATTTCTGACTGTGACAAGATGAGACAATCCTGAACTACAATGTACAATAATGATATGGATATGACGTTTGTGTTATATACAAGGTAACCTTCCTGTGTCAACTAATTTTCATGTGCTTATGTTTTTCTCTGTTTCTGTATTGTAAACACAGCAGTAGTGCTGTTGGATATTGATGTAATACTTAAATAAAGAGCAATGCTAATGATTATGTCTTTATTGTAAGTTATTTTATGTATTCAGGAAGCCAACATATATCAGGAAATTATATCTTAATTATGTGTCTTAAATGTAGGAATGAATTCCTAATTCAAACCTCTGCTAAAATATTTGGTTTCAATTTGAAATGAAGACCATCCTAAAATGAGAGCACTTTGCTACTTTTATCTTATTCTTTTGTAGGTGGACTGAAATTTGTTGTATATATCATGTACATATAGCTTAGTATGTGTTGAAATTAACTACTTTTGAGGAGTCCATATATCTCACCCCATTGACATATAATTTTGCTTATTTCAATCATTTACAGTATTTCTTAATAACCATATATTTTTTTCTTATTCTGTGAGTTTTGTAAAATAATTTTCCTGTTTTAAGATATATGCTCCGAGATTAAATATTGGACTGCCTATTTCAAGATGAGCTAACTTGTTTCAAGTAACAAGACTTTCTTTCTCCACTGGTATTAAGAATTTTCCACTTATATTAGTGATTTATTCTCTTCTTCCTTGGCCTTCATTTTTCAGTGTGCTAAAATTAAGAAAGCAAAACAACTGAATTAAAAGTTATTTTCTAATATTCAGTGTATTTCCACTGTAGAAAGTCTAATCTCAAGTAATTTGTTCTAAAAAACAGCATTTTCTACTTATTTCAAACCTTTGAACAACTATCAGAGCTTTCTTATTTCTAGACTGGAACTAAATTATTTAAAGATATCTTGGCAAGTAAAATTATCTTACTGCATGGACAGATAATTTCACTAATATTAAGTAATTTTCTCCTGAAATTCAGTGTTTATATCTTATTTCTAGGCTTTAGAAGTTTTTTTGCAGTGCACTCAACTTGATATGCATAAAACACTCAAATATTCATCTTAAAATATTCTTTCTAGTACACTATCTCTATTATAATTATCCAAAATCTTTCCAGGGCAAAATTCAAACAGTGAACATTGCAATCTAACTCCAGCCTCCAGCCTCACTGGGCCACATATTTTTGGTGTGCACCAAATTAAGATTGTTTTCGGCCAAAATCTTTGAATGCCTATCAGGTAGCCTTGGTGTCGCAATCATTCCTAACCCATTAACAGCTGTGTTTGGTGTTTGATGTACTCCCAGTGCTTAAAGTGGAGAAGAACAAATTGTAACTGCCTTACACTACTAGCACAGAGACATCTTGCTCAACTGGAAGAATCCCAACCCACCACTTGTAAGTCAGTGGGTATCTGATGTCCTACTATTTATAATCTAATTCTCATTCAGAGGATCTGCTCAAAACCTTTTAAAAATATGACAGGATCTAATCAATAACATCTTAGAACAAGCTTCTATATTGGGGAAAATGATACTCTTCCTTCCTTACTGCTTCAAAGATTTGCTTTGTTGGTCGCCTCTCCTTCCTTTCTTTTGGGTGAGGGTTGAGTTTTTGTTTTGTTAAGTTTGATTTGATGTATGGATTGTTAGTTGTTTTTAATTAAAATAAAAAAAATAAAAAAAACTTGATTCTTGGGATGTGTGATGTTACCTACTGCATGATGGCGTTCAACTATTGCGCATAGCTGTGGATGTAGTGTGCACTTCCGTAGACATCCTTCACCTTACGTTGCACTCCACCTGTGTCTCCCCTCATCATGGCAACCCCGTCACAAGCCTGAACGATTAGTTTGCTCTATTTACCCTTAGGGAGGATAGTGGTTAGCCTCTCCAAAAACTATGTGGCAATTGAGGCAGCAGTGGCATTGTAAAGAGGGATGAAGTCAAAAAAACATTCTTGTATGTTGTTACGGATGTCAATGTAACGTAGCACAAGCACCAACTGACACTGGGTGTAAATGTCAGTTGTCTCATCTAGCATTTTTTACTTCCTCTAGAATGTAATCTTTAATAACTGACAACTGAGGTGCCTTTGGAAATGGTAGCAGTCTTAAGGTGCTCCTCCAACACACTGTCAAGTGATGCAACAAGACTGAGTAAACTCCTAAAAACGCCAGGATTATCTGAGAATTTGTTCTGATTGTGGCCACGCATGGCCACCTCAATGGTCCCACAGAATTTAACACAGTCAAATATCTTGGATAAAATGTCCCTGTTCTTATCTATTAGTTTGTTGTGTTTCTTCACCGTAAGACTGTGCCCTTCATCCTGTTATGCAGTGATGTTAACTCTGCCTAATAAGGCTAGCTTAACTGCATTCTCCTTGTGTCCTCTTAAACACTCATGTTTTTTAATCTTTTCAGATAAATGTTTCATGTCCCTAACGGCCCATGTTGTATCTGTCCTTGCTGTTTTAAAAAGTAGCTGAGGGAAGCAAAATATGGCATTTACATAACTGCATCCAAATAGTCAAACCTTTCTGTAATGTACCATATGTTAGAATCATTACAATTGCAATGCATTTTATTACTACAAATATTTGTGATTCATCATCTGTTGGAATAACAGAGACGTAATTATTGGACAAACACACATATACATGCACAATGACACTTATACTTTTATTAAAATGGAGATACACATGGCATTCTTTTAAACATAAAAGCTGTAATATTTTCATTGTATAGTGATTGCTGCCATCAGTTGCAATGCCATATCTTCAGGTGGTTTTAAAAATATTTCATAAAAAAGCACGGTATTAATATTTACTTTTGTTTTTTGTGTGAGTACATGATGATTTTGGGGCCGTTTCAGAATCTGGCAATATCTTTTTTTTATTAAGGCATACGTATAATACGTTAATCTGTAAGTTCTGTGATGCTGAACCATAGAGGTTAAGGCTTTGAACTTAGGACTTCAAACCATGAGATTGTGGGATCAAATCCTGCAACTGACACCTTGTGATCATAAACATGTCACTTCCCCTGCCTGTGCACCAATGAATTAACATAGGTAATGTAACGAATGGCTGACTGGTCAGGAATTTCAGTCATCCCTGAGATGTGTTATGAAATAGTATGGGATGGTATAATTAATGGGTTGCACAGTGGGTAGTGTCAGAAAATGAATCACTTCTCCAGATGCTGCCATTCTGCACCTCCATCACAGCAAACAGTTCAGCGTGCTCAATCTTCATTCAGTCAGCCTTCTACAGTAATCCACACAGTCAACTGCAAACAGAATAATTTCAAAGTATGCCATGTTTACTTGGAAGACATCTTCCTGCCTTTGTTAATTGACACTGATGCTAAAGTTTCTTTATTGAACTGGGATACATATCAGACCTTTTTCTCACATCTTTCTCCTCAGCCTCCAACCATGCCACTCCAAGGATATGGGAACACAGATTTTGGAATTCTTCATTTGACTGTACACTATGGCACTAAGTTCCTTGCCTCTTTTCCATTTCACATCTCTGCTACAGGTTCCAACCTTATGGGCTTGGATCTATTTTTGGGCCTTTATCACTTGTTGGCAGCAGAGGCACTGACATTTTGTTGGTCTCTCGATCCTGGGCACAAAAATGGCCTGCTGTTTTTAATGGCCTTGGCTGTCTGTTCTACTTTACAAACCAGCCATTGATTAATCCCTCTGTTCCTCCTGTTATACAGCCACTGCACAGGGTGCCTTTAGCACTTTGTGGGGATGTGCTCTCAGAACTGAAGCAGATGTTGGAGGCTGGCATAATAGAACCTGTGGATGCATCTCCATGGGTCTCAAATCTAGTCATTGCAAAAAAGAAACCTGGTGGCATTTGTGTCTGTGTGGATCTTTGAGCTGTGAACAAAGATGTGGTGCCAGATAAATATCCATTGGCGACAACAGAGGAACTTACTACAGTTTTTTAACGTTTCTACAGCGTACCAAGCTTGATTTACGTCAAGGCTACCTACAGGTACCTCTGCTTCTGGACAGCAGAAATTTAACTACTTTTGTGGCCCACATGGATGTTTTCCATTATACGAGGATGCTTTTTGGACTCTCTTCAGTGCCTAGCTGTTTTCAAAAAATCATGCACACTATTTTCCAAAACATCCCTGGTGACCGCAGTGTCTGGGCTTTCCCTTCAAGATAGGGTGAGAAGCTCCGTCATCCAGGAGGGGCTCAGAGTAGAGCCGCTACTCCTCTGCATCGAGAGGAGTCAGATGAGGTGGCTCGGGCATCTGATCAGGATGCCTCCTGGACGCCTCCCTGGTGAGGTGTTCCGGGCACGCCCAACCGGGAGGAGGCCCCGGGGAAGACCCAGGACACACTGGAGGGACTATGTCTCCCGGCTGGCCTGGGAACGCCTTGGGATTCTCCCAGAAGAGCTGGAAGAAGTGGCCGGGAAGAGGGAAGTTTGGGCCTCTCTGCTTAAGCTGCTGCCCCATGCGCCCCGACCCCGGATAAGTGGAAGAGGATGGATGGATGGATCCCTGTTGTTGCAGAGTACCTGGATGACATAGTAGTGCATAGCTCAGATAGTGCAACTCATGTTAGATGCCTCAATTTAATGTTTGCTGCTCTGGCCCAGAATGGACTCACTGTGAATGCAGAAAAGTGCCATCTTGCTGCTTCACATGTAGACTTTGTTGGTTTTTGCCTGTCAGAACATGGAATCTCACCATTACAGTCAAACGTAGATGCTATACACAATATGCCTGAACCATCCACTGCATCCGAGTTAGCTTCATTCCTGGGAATGACAGCATAGCACCTCTGTTTTTTGCCAAACTACTCTTCAACAACTGCGCCACTACAACGATTGCTGGAGAAAGGTACACCGTGGGACTGGTCCCCTTCCTGCCACCATGCAGTTCATTAACTTAAGCAACAATTCATATCACCCCCAGTGCTGGCACACTTCGGTATTAATAACCCCACCTTTGTGACTTGTGTTCTCTCTTCATCCGCTATTGGTGCCGTGCTCTCACAGGTTACAAGACGGACATGAACGTCCTGTTGCTTTTGCTTCTTGTGCTTTGACACCCATAGAGCAAAGGTATTAAGTAGGGGAACGGGAAGCCTTAGCATGTGGCTGGGCCTGTGAGCATTGGCATGTTTATTTGTATGGCAGACACTTCACACTTCATACTGACCATCAGGCTCTTACAACTTTGCTGACCACCAGTGGCACTGGCCACCGTCCTTTGTGGATTTTTCTATGGGCAGATCGTCTGCGCCATTATAACTTCTCTCTTCGGTTTACCCCAGGAAGTGAAAATGCAGTCACTGACATGCTGTCATGCACAATAACTGTGCAAACAGTTGTAGAACTATACCAAGACATGGAGGCAGATCTGGTACAGCTGCTGCCCTTTCCCCTTCAAGATATTGTGTCCCTTCAGAAACTTTTCACAATCCTTCATGCCTACATCCCTAATGGATGGTCATCCAGAGTGTCCTCTGAACTGGAGCCTTACTTTAGAATGAAAAATGAGTTGTCTATTTGGAATGACCACTGCATAGCAAGAGGAAACATTGCTGTCATTCCAGAACCACTCTTGTCAATGACACATGAGGGTCAAAGTTTGACATACTTGTCAAAGTAAAGCAGCAATGTTGTGAACGGGTATGTTGGCCAGGTATTGATTGGCAAATTGAAGCTGTTGTCCGTGATGGTGAAGCCTGCCTTTTAATTGGTAAGACAGGTTTTCCACCCACCCCTAGTCTTCAGCCTTTGGTTTGGCCTTCTCATCCATGGGAACATCTCCAGCTTGACATTTGTGGAGAACTGGATGATGTTACACATCACCAGAGGTTTCTGATTGTGGTCTATGATTTACATTCGAAGTGGCCTGAAGTTTTTCTTGTGGGCTCCATTACATCATAAGTTGTAATAGACATCTATATAATTTGTTTGCTCTATGGGGACTGCCTCGTTTTATAACAACAGACAATGGCCCACAGTTAATCTCACATTTGTTTCAATCAATCCTATCAGAAAGAGGATTGAAACATATTCGTACTGCTTTCTATCACCCACAGGCGAATGGTGTTGTAAAACGCTTCAATCAGACTTTAAAAAATGGTATTCATCCTGTGAGTAAGGGGGTTGATCGCACCCCTAGAGGATATGGACGTTCCTCTAAAAAACACTGAAAGACTACCTTCACATTGCTCCCTTACTTGCTGAGCTTACTTGCCGCTCTGTCGCATGATATGCTTCCTGCTCAGTACTTCGAATACTTAAAAGCCCGAACAGCACCTATTAGTTTTTGGATTGATTGCTTTTCTCTCTCTCTCTCTGATATTCTCTGCTCCTGATGTGCACTCCTTTGAAGAGGAAGATATGTTTGCATTCTTTTAATTGTGAGACGGAACTGTCATCTCTGTCTTGTCATGGCGCACGTTTAAACTTTTGAAAAAGAGACAAATGTTCATTTGCAGTGTTTGAAAAAAGTTATTGTCTCTACAACCTCCTGTGTTTCTGTGCAAATCTGTGACCCAAGCGTGACAAGGGGTACTAGGAGTGGGGTTCAAACCCATGTGGACATTCGTCCAATCGATGGAAATTGGTCTGGCCAAGGTTTGTTGCTCCCATGTTCCTTATTCTTCAGATAAAAAGGATGGCTTAATGATCTCGGTGAAGTTGGGGGGCTGCAAGATCTCAGCATTATTGGACTCAGAAAGTGACCTTTGTATTGTCAAAAGGGACTGTCTTGACAACGGGTACCTGTGTAACACTGAAACTGTAAACATACGTTGCGTAAATGGAGATGTTAAAGACTATTAGACATTGCTTCTTCCTTTAACATATAAGGGTCGCCACTTTAAAGTTTGGTCTGCCGTTTCAGACTCCTGCCCCTGGTCCTTGCTGATTGGCAGGAGGAATGCCCTTTTTCCTAGACTCATGACTGAATGTCAGACGCCAGACATCAAGCCCCTGTCAATCTTAGTGGGGGGGAAAGAAGAAGAAATGGTGGCTATCGGGAGAGATCTCAGGAAGAGCTCGAGCTCCGATTAGATATTGAACCTGATCTCTCCAGCGAGACTGAGGGAGACACTCCCAATTTCTTAGAGCGGTTGGCTGGCCCATCTACAACTTCTCAGCTTGCAAATGCCTCCGAGTACAAACCGAGCACTGGCGAGCAGACAAATTTTGTGTGCTTGCATCATGCTGATAGCTCATTAAAATATGCATTTAAACAGGCTTCCTCTGCTAGTGACTCCTATTACCAAGAGCATGCAACTGGGGGCTTAAAAACCTCGCACTTTCTTGAGAAAGATGTCTGCCTTTTTAGAGTGATATCAGATCATTTAGTGGGGGAATTTATTGAACAGTAAGTTGTACTTGAAGTACATAGGGACATTCTTTTGCTGCTAGCTCACTCTTACATCTTGGGTGGCCCATCTACAACTGGGGGCTGATAAGACTACAGAACATTTATCAAAATGATTTTATTGGCTGAATATGGGGAAAGATGTGGAGTGATTCTGTACTTCATGTCCTGATTGCCAGATACTATCTACTTATAGACCTCCTCGGGCTCGCCTTTCTCCTATGCCTATTTTGGAAGTCCCCTTTCAACAGGTAGGGTTAGATATTGTAGGTCCCTCTACCTAAGACTAAAAGTGGGTATCAATATATGCTTGTGTTGGTTGACTATGCAACGCGATATCCAGAAGTGGCTGCTTTGAAAAAAGCCAATTCTTCCCCTGTAGCCAAAGCTACAAAGCTTGAGACAGGCTGGCTTTACAGCTAACCCTAAGAAGTGTAAGTTGGGTATGTCTGAGACTTATTATCTGGGTTATTCAATGGGCTGGGGTTTACTCCGGCGACAATTTAGAAAAGTGGAAGAGATACTGGCTTACCCAAATCCAGAAACGCAGAAACAAGTTTGTGTTTTTCTGGGGTTTGCTGGTTATTATAGAAGATTCATTCCTGACTTTGCAAATAGGACTGCTTTACAAGCCTTGGTTAACAGTAAACAAACCAGAATGAAACAGAGAGTAGATAAAACTCGCCGTTCCGGTTCTCAACACATACAGTTGCATGACTGGGTAAGTGTTAGAAGAGCCCAATGACATAATAAGTTGTTCCCCTTTTGGTAAGCACCAGTTCGTGTTATGCGCTGTTTAGGCCCTTCAAGCTTTTTACTGGAGGATGGTTCCAGATGGCATGTTAGCTGCCTCAGGAAAGTTCTTTCGCCCATGCCACCATCATCACAAACATCTGTTTCAACTTTTCAGATAAATCTGGAGGACAGAAATATGATTACTCAAAATTCTAATCTACCCGAGCCTCAGAACCCAAGCCTTCCTGTACCATCACCCTCTACTGTTTTTGCTACTCCTTCACCTGAAAGGCTCTGTCCAGCTCCGGCTGATCTGCCAACACACTCAGACAAGGTTTTTGCTGCAGCTGCTTGTAATCCTAGGGCTTAACAACCACCAGCCTATTTGCAAGACTATGTGACTACCTTTAGTATATAATTTTTTTTCTCTTTTCTGAGGTGGGAAAATGTGATGTTGGGAGGGTCATTAAAGTACACAGAGGGGATAGGTTGTTGATTTTCTCCTGTGACAAGTGGAGGATGTGGTCTATGATTTACATTCGTAACAATCCCATTTACATGCTCATCTTCAGATGTATAAAAACTAAACTTGGTGTAAAGCTACGCACATTTTCACAGCAGCCTCAGACCATGTGTACGCATGTTTCTGCTTGCTTTTGCAAAGGGGTGGAACCCAGCATCAAAGCAGTGCTGCAGTTTCTGTGTTGCTTTCTCTTTCGTTTTTAGATTTGCATCAATGATGTGGGTTTTATCAAATACATTGAAATTAAATGCATATTGTTTACAAATTTAAGGAACTTGATGGTAATCAATTTATAACAATATAATGGTGCACAGAATGGCCAAACTATTCTATCTTCTACCTTTGCTAAAGCAGATTAATGACTGGTTTGGGGAGTACATAGAATACAAAGCATTTAACGTGCTACTTTAACTAAAATAAGGTGTGAGAAGCTTTAGTAAACTAAACATCGATTTTAAGATGAAGGTTTACAACATTATACTTTAATTACAAAATAAACTATGTGATTGAAGAGGAAATTTATTTGATTAAAGTTGATATTTCAACTTTAATCTCAACATTGACCTTTTTTTCTTCACTGTGTCCTTATTTTCTTTTCTCTGTGGCCCTAATATGCTTCCCTATGACACTTAGATGAGATGTGACTCGTCCTTTTCATGGCAACTTTGATATCTGACTATGTGTTTTTTTTTTATTTTGAGCGCCGTACAACTTTCTGAACTTAACTTTTGAGTGCCTCAACCACTCCATTCATTTTGTAGTTTATACCACTGCTTAAGCAACCAAATAGAACATTTTCCTTGCCTCCACTTCACTGAGCGAGGCCTCTATTTTGCATTCTCTGAAATTCTTCTTTTTTACATTTACATTTTACATATGCTTTTGCCATTGTATTTTAACATAATACTAAACAGAATGGGCTATTTATATTGATTCAAATTCAAATAGATGAAATTCTGAGAGGAGTTGGGGTGGAGCTGTAGGCGTATACACGTGAGTTCAATATCAAGTTGACTGGGATTTATAAAAGGAAAGTTTGTGAAACTTTGCTTACTCACAGTTTTATGCATCTGAATTTTTTTATGCATACAAACATAGTTTTGTCCCTATGCAATGTTTAAGTGTGAATTCTATGCATGAGGCCTCAGGTGTGCAAATGAACACATAGCCTCTGTTAATAATTAGAATGATTTTCGGAAAAGCTGTGAATTTTTTTTTAGCTTTCATCCTAACTGGAGAGTATTATGAATTTTATTTAGCTTTTTGAACAGAAAAACACAAGTGAAAAAGTTTTCCACTTACCTGTCAGATGATGACATTTTGTTACATGTCATTTTACACAGCAGTGAGAAATCCTTCTTGAAAGAAAAAAATTGTTCTGAAGCTTTTCTAGAGAGATTCTGTACATATATTTTGTTGAAAAATCAGTTATGGTTTCTAAATGTTGCTTGGCAATAAATTAGTACAAACATCATACTATTATGATACAAACATCATACAATGAGTTGACTGAACAACAGGTAAAGTTTAATGGTATCTTGACAAAATTGTACAGAGTTCGTAAACTGATGAGAACCTAAACTGGATGTTTTTTTAATTTAAAAAAGTACATTTGTTTATTTCTGTTTCTACTTTCATCTTTTCTTAGTTTTACCTTCATAATGAATATATCTGATATTGTGTAAATAATTAGAAGCTGTATCTGTTTGTATGAATAATGTTTCTAAATATTTTTTCCTTCTCTCCTTCACTTTGTCTCTTTCTCAAAATAGATAGTTGAAGGATCAGACTACTTTTGTTTTAACAATTAACATGGTATACTGTGTTCTGAAGGCTGTCAGGTATAATCATAAAATATGACACTGCATAGAGTTTCTCTCTCTCTCTCACTCTATATATATATGTATATTCAGTGATCCCCCGCTATATCACGGTTCAGCTATTGCGCTCCTGCTACATCACGGATTTATTAATACTATTATTATTACTAGGAAGGCAGTCGCCTTCATAGTCACCCGGACACGCTTCTCTCGGCCACTCCCGAGTTTCATTTACCGGATAAACATTTTAAACAGATTGTTATTTTCATTGGAATTGTTACATATGCATTATTTTTATTTTTAGTTTAAAACTTTTGTAAAAACAATATTTGTCCTTTATTTCCTACCCCGGGCATGGTTAAATCTCTCTCTCGCGGCACTAATACCGCTTGCTCGTGTTGTGAAGGGGGGGTCTGAACACACACTAAAGAGATGCAATCGGTGTCTTGCTGATGCTGCTGGCCAGCTGTGTGTTGTGCTTGTTGCGCTTTGCGTTGATCACTTAAAAGCCTGTACAGCAGCTGTCCTTTTGCCAATTCACATCTCTGCCGCCCACTTTGTGAAGGGGGGCACTGAACGCACGCTAAGCAGAAGTGGACAGAGCAGCTATTGGCTTTGTGCTGCTTCTACGAAGATTCCTGTTCTGCTTGTCGCTCTGTGTGTTCTGAAGGAGGAAGATGACTATAAAGGGGGCTGCCTTTCTACAGTCAGGGAGCGAGGGTTGGGAGCTGGAGGTGGACGAAACTCCAGCGACAGGAGGAAGATTGGCTGCCCACAGACATTGAAGAGGCCCATGTTTAGGGGTATTTGGTGGGGGAGCACTGTGTACTGTGTGGGACTGTGTTGGGACTCTGGGTGAAAATAAATGTGTGTTTTATAACCCTGCTGGTGTTAGTATGATAGCGTGCAGACGACCTCTCACAATATATATGCAGTTTCCTTAACTGTAAACATCAAAGCACTGTATGGGAGCTTTTTGAATACAACATTGAATACAGCAAAAGAAAGTGCATTGTCTTAGAGCACTGTATGCTGTGTGATGTTCAGATTTTTTAAATGTAAATGTTGTTCTTTATAAAATGTATTAGATTTTCATAAAATAAAATATGCTTATGTTTTTTCTCGTACATCCAAAGGAAAGCTGCTTGGCTTTACTGATGATTCCGAATTGTCCCCATCTGAGTACAAGTATTGTTATGTGCAAGAATGCATCCTGTAATGGTGCCCTGTTCAGGACTGGTTTCTGTTTTGTGGTGCAGGCTCTGGTCCTCAAGACCCTAAATTGGATTAAGCAGGTTTGAGTATGTAGAAAAACAAGATAGTAGTCCAGAACATGTTTTTTAAGTTTAGACTTTAATGGAAAGCTGCAGAGAAGCTGAATGCTATTACAAGTATACAGATAGATAAGCTTCATCATTGCATACTGGTGAACAGCAAAGATTTACAGATTGTGCCAATGGCTGTTATTATCACTTAAGCATGCAGCTCAATGCACAGTGAAAAACAAACCTTCCTTTAATAACTATTTAGCTTAAGGCATTTTTTAATAACCTTCACTCCTGCAGTATACTTTTTTTCTTAAGCCGCCTATTTCATGGTTAATCATGTAATGACAGTTTTGTGAAATCAGCTGAAAACAAGACTTAAAATAAATCCTGAAAAGCTTTATTATATGCGCACTACCCGTATTGCTCAGCTTTGCCCGGGAAGTTTTGTAAGACAATCTGCCTCAGTTATAATGCTGTTGGGTATATCAGAAGTACTATGTTACTAAGTACTTTTCTGTGTTCAATATTTGTCATTTTTTTGCTTGTTTGTTTGTTTTTTTAAACCAGTTGATAATATTATTGGCAGATAAGGAGGTATGATTAAGGCTTTGGCCCTAGGACTTTAAACCCTGAGGTTGTGGGTTCAAATAGTGCTACTAATACTGTGTGACCATGAGCAAGTCCTGTGCTAAAACTAGAAAAACAACATAAAGGTTGTGTGTGTGTATGTATATGTGTATGTATTGTGAACGCTGGCACCGGCACAGACAGACGGACATCATATTTTGTTCCCAACACACCGTTTATTTACAAGTTATAAAAGTCTCGTGCACTCACACACCCCAGTGCCTCCAGCACTGATTCCCCCAAGTCCAGGGCCCACAGTCCTTGTGCCTTTCCTGGCCGCCTCCCGTCCTCACTCTCCAGCTCAGTCCTTCTGCCTCCCGACTTCCACCGCTGACTGGAGAGAGGCGGCCCCTTTTATGGGGAGCCGGATGGGCTCCAGCTGCTCCCGGCACTTAACGGTGGCCACACCCCTGTGTGGCGGAAGTGCCGGCTGCGCACCCGGAAGCCGTCCGTGTCTCCCCAGTCGTCTTCCCCCCGGCACTTCCTGGTGTGGCGGAAGTGCCGGGCTCCCGGGACAATTAGGCACTGGGGCGCCGCCTGGCGGTGGCCACGGGTCCCTACAGGGCTGGGCTTCCAAGCCCTGTACCCGAGGCCCCCTGCATAACCAGGACGGATGCCCCCACTCTGTCTGGAGGAGGCACTCACCCTCCTCTGGTCCTCCAAGGCGTCCCGGCCGGGCTCCAGCCCCGACCGGCAACCGCACGGGATAAACCGGCATCGTGACCACGGGCCCCTACAGGGTAGGGCTTCCATGCCCTCAACCCGTGGCCCCCAACAGAACCAGGACGGACGCCCTTCGCGGTCTGGAGGAGGCACAAGCCCTCCTCACGTCCTCCTGGGCGTCCCGGCCGGGCTCCAGCCCCAGCCGGGGACCACAGTATATATATATATATATATATATATATATATATATATATATACAGTATATATATAATATATATCAAATGTTGTAACTCACCTTAGATAAAGGCATCAGTTAAATAATAAGCAATATTAACACTGGCGCTGCTTACTCTTGAACACGCTATATAAAATTACACATGAGTAAAACAATCCTGTAGCAGATCAATTTCTACTTTTCAGAGTGACTTGGCTTTCATGGGTGGTCATTGCAAAATAAAATTTTACAGGATAGGTGTATTCCTTTCAACTAACAGGTGATCAGTAGGAATAATATGATATTTAAGGAAACAGTTTGCTGTTACAATTATTAAATATTTATGATTTTCATTAGTGTGCATTCATTTAAGTACGATATTTCATTTTCTGTTTTTCAAGAGTTTTAAGGGTGTCCTCTTTAAAATCCTCAGGTGTGAAAGTACACCAGTCAGTAACAGTATTAAAAATCAGTTGCCTAATATTGACCATTCTCTGTAAACTCTAAAGATGGTTGTGCATGAAAATCCCAGCAGATCAGCAATTTCTGAAATCCTCAGACCAACCTGTCTGGAACCAACAACATACCACTTTCAAAGTCACATAAATTACATTTCTTCCCCATCCTGATGCTCGGTTTGAAATTCAGCAGGTCACCTGGAAGGTGTCTACATGTCTAAACATATTGAATTGCTGCTATGTGATTGACTGACTTAATTTTTATGTTAGCAAGCAGATGAACAGGGGTACCTAATAAAGTGGCTAGTGAATGTATTCAAACTTTTGACACTCCAGCTGCCACAATTGATTTATTGACTGTATATCTGAGATGAATTGTATTTTTTTAATCAACTAGTTGTTGAAGTACAGCACAGGACGAGTCAGTAGTGCCATAAGTAATGCACTTAACACATAAGTAGCCTTTTTGACAAGAGTTCTTTTACTGTTGTGAACCTGGTTAATTTGAGAAATTCATGCTAGTGATGTTGGCGAGCTAAATAGCAATTGTACTGTATTTCCTAGCTTTATTTTGTTTAGAGTTGCATTTTCAATATTTACCAGATATTTATGACAGGGATGGCAACTTGTAACTCTTTGACTCTCACCTAATGGATCTCAGTCAGTCAGTCATTGTCCAACCTGCTATATCCTAACACAGGGTCACGGGGGTATGCTGGAGCCAATCCCAGCCAGCACAGGGCACAAGGCAGGAAAAAACCCCAGGCAGGGCGCCAGCCCACTGCATGGCACACACACACATCCCACACACCAAGCACACACTAGGGACAATTTAGGACCGCCATTGCACCAAACCTGCATTTTTTTGGACTGTGGGAAGAAACCCACACAAGCACTCTGAAAAAATAAAACAACTATTTATCAGAAGCAGTCAAAATTGAGTAACAATTAACATTAGAATCCCTGAAGCCTTCAAAAAAACTTGTAATCCCGAGCCACCTTAAATTCCTTTGCACCTCTCCACCAGCAATTTGCAAGTGTGTCAATCAGCATGTTATCCCATAACCCCCACTGACGGAGCTGAGTCCATCGCAAAAGCTCAGAGCTCTTGATTCAGGAAAAGATCCTAGTTGCCCCATGATAGAAAGACTATCCAAGACTGTGGTTATAAAGTTTATGGAGCCGTTCTAGACAATGGCAGGGCCGTAACAACAGTTGTGTAAAGTGCAACAACAGCTTCCATGTGCAGCTAAAGTCACTTCAGTACACATGTGCTTTGTCAGCATGCCCATGTCAATCAAACACAGGAAGCTCTACAGTCTATTTGTGACCTTATGCTGTAGGAAGTTAAGTAAATAAATCAAGTTATATATGTGGCTTTTATATAAGTAACTTATAAATGTTTTTAAGATATAGACCATCACAAAACATAATCACAAACAGAACTTTGCGCTATACCTTGGCGAGCTCTGTAAGCCATGCTGTCTTGTTGAAGGACACATTTGGGGCAGACTGGCAGGCAGGATGATGCTCGACCTCTTACTACATGCAAAAGGTGCCATCTTTCGCTTTTATGCCTGGTTCAGCTGCATTGTTCTTATATGGAGTGGACTTTTTAGTGAGGAGGGCTTCTGTTCCCCCAGAATTCAAATGCACAGGCAACGTTAACTTTGTTGCGTGCCCTGTCCGAGTGTGGTTAGGCAGGGTTTTGACCAGACCTGGAGAACTAACATCTGAATACCCGGTAGGGTATACCTCATGCCAGACAAGCATGAACGTTTTTTTTTTCATGAACATAGGTCAGCTTTATAAAGCTATTTGTAAATATTTTCACCAAATATTAAATTCTAAGTAAATCACATTCAATAAGCAATCAGGGTGACTCAGTAAGATATATTTTTTAATATCCTCCAGTTGATCCAAATTCAAAGAGAGTTTGCAGCATGTCAAAAGGCAGTTAGTCCACTCGCAGTAGAGTTGCTGCTGTTGCTGGGAAGCTACTTTTCCAAGTGCACTTTTACTGTAGTTTAGATTGTCAAATGCAAAGACCATACAGTTCAGCAAAATCCTGGTTTTAACTTAAGAAATGTCTTGACTAAAATGGTTCTGGGCTCTTTCTAAATTCTCTCTTACATCAGTGCAGACAAGCTAATGACCTACTGTCATTAAGCAGGTATCTATGAAATGGCTTTGCAGTTCTGGTCTTAAGGGAGAGACAGATAGCAGCTGTGGACCAAGTGCTCAATACAAGATACCACCAGAAGAACATCTTAAAACAAACAGTATTTAGCAAATTGAATACTATGCAACAGGGCAGAAAAGCATAAAAGTCATATTGCTGCAGGCTGCACTACTGTACACCTGCACCATTTGAGTACCCTTACAGACACAATAAAGTAGCCAGTTATGTTTACTGGACTATGAAGGCTTTGTCTTGGAGGATTTAACACAGTGGGTTTTGTACAGGATTGGGGTAGCCACTTTCATTCAAACATTCAAACATCACAAGTGGCTGCGCAGGACTTTGATCAAGTGGTGGTGGCAGAGAAAAGTACAGATTAATAAAGATTACAGGATAATTGAAGAGTATGATAATTCAGTGAATATCTAATTTATTAAGAGCAGAACTAATATGCAGTTGTGAAAAGGCCAAATTAAAAAAGTGTGTTTTTATTTTTTTAAATGATCTAAAATGGTAGCCTGAAGTATCTCCATTGTTAATGTATTCCAGATTTTTGGTGTATAACAGCAGTAGGCTACCTCACCCCTTCTTTTATGCTTGGCTCTTGGAATAATAAGAAATCCCTAATTAGAACATCTAAGGTTATGACTTAGGATGATAGGCAGTTAAAAATAAAGGCAGGAGCAAGATTATTTAAAGTCTTAAATACCATTAATAGTGTTTTAAGGTCAAGTCTAACAGACACAGGTAACCAATGTAACAATGCTAAAACTGAGGAGATGTTTTCAAATTTTCTTTTTCTGGCTACAATTCTTGCAGCTGCATTATTGTTCGAAGTTCCCTAAGTGAACCAACAGAAAATGGTAAATCTCCCTGCCTACAGAAAAGATGTAAAATGTGTCCTTACATTTATGATACAGATTGTGTAGTTATACCACATTGCGGACTATAGGACATTGCATAAAGGGATAATTTTCCAGCAGATCATCTAATGTGGTCTACCTAATTCTCTGTATGAAATGTCCTGCCACTGCACTCTATGTGTGAGAAACTGGACAAGGACTCCGCCAAAGAATGAACTTACACAGGTTCCACATCAAGCATGGCAACACAGATGTTCCTGTAGCAGCCCACTTCAACAGCCATTGACACTGTGTGAGGGACTTTAAAGTCATAGTGCTTACAGGCAAATTCAGATCACAGAAAGAGAGAAATGAATGTAAAGTTAAACTCATGGATTGAATAGAGACAAGAGTTTTATGGCCAGATATAAGGACTGTTTGCATCTCTCAAACTGACACAGACACCTGTCTACAGATCCACATTGTATTGAAAAACTCATCAGAAACTTCAAAAGACTTTGTTGGACAATTATCTTATCAAACGATCTTGACTATACATTGTTCTCCTCTCTTGCTAAATGAATCTTAACCTGGAGAGTTTTATTAATTTTTTACATCTAAGATGTCTCACTTAAAGGTTTTCTAATGCTGTATCTGTCCTAGTGTCTATATAAACACAGGAAATTCCAGTTTCTGTATTACATCTTGCCTGAAGTCGGGGCCTGAGTTGCCTCAAAAGTTTGCATATTGTAATCTTTTTGGTTAGCCAATAAAATGTGTCATTTTGCTTGACTTCTCACTACATCCATAATGGCTAACATGGTACAACATCCTAGTACTACAGCATTATCATTTATAATTTAAGAAAAGTAGGACTGCCTCTCAATACAGACAGCTTTGCTATGTTCAGCTGTATGTACCATTAACATTTCACAGTGGAGTGTTAATTTAGTTGTCCTCTATTTACACTCACCCCTACAGCATTTTCTCTTAAGAACCAACAATCTATGTGTTTTCTGAGGTGTTTTAGTGCTAGACATCTTCTTAACCTTTTATCTGGGGCCTCTATGTCAGCCACAGCTTTCACCTTGAAAAAAAAAATTCATATTACTGGCAACATTGCTGGCTGTGCTAGGACAAGCACTATACTCGCTCTGATTATTGAAAATATTAGCAAACTTTTGAGACTGCAAATAGCCTAAAATTACATTTTTTAACAATATGCTGCTGTTTAGTTGTAATTACCAGTATTTCAATGTTAAACAGAATGCAGAAATGTCATACAACTTATTCATGATGTCTATGAAAAATATTTATTTCAGTTTAAGATAGATTTTTTAAATGGATCCATTATAACACTGAGGTCCAAAAGAACAAAAACCTAATTATTTGGTCTTGTTCCAAATTGACACCAAGCAATTAGTAATCAAAAATATAATTTTTCACTCTTATGCTTTTTATAGTCAACCAGTATACTTGTCTTAAGCATTCCTAGTTTTCATCCTCTTTCTCTGTACGTTTAGCATTTATTTTCTCAGTGGTTGATGCGCTTGCTGCTTCCTAAACAGCTCTTCTTTTCTCCACCCTACCGGCCTGCTACTTTTCTTCTTTTGTTGGCATCTTTTCACGTTAAAACTGATTAAGTGTTTGTGTTGCAACAACTTAGTACGTTTTCCTTCATTTTTCACTTAAGTCTTCAATCTGCCTCAAGAATGATTTAAGATATGAAGAGGTAGGGGAAGTGACGGCGAAAGTGGTTGGGAATGAAAACGATGCCTGTATGCATGCACCACAAGGCCGCTGTTGAGAGTTGATTCTACAATAAAGTAAAATAAAAAGAGGAATAACCTTGGAGGTCAATTATCACCCCGAAAGCAGATAGTAGATGTCACGTAATAAATGTGTACAAAATTTCAGGTCAAACGGTTTGCGAGCTACAGGTGATGTAAAATCCTGGAAAGACAAACGAACAGTCACGATAGCGTATTATATATAAAGATACGTTAATAATTTACAAAATAATTGTTTGTGACCGCTCTACTTGACATAAGTTTTAGAGATCAATACACACTGGGAAAACTCCTAAGTGCTGGAAGATTTTAAATGTTACCCGATTATGTAATAAGGTGATTGGGCTGATCCAAGTAACTATAGGCTTAACTATAAGCTTAACATTCAACATGGGAAGCAATTATTAAGCAGCACGCATCATAGGTTCAGTAAATATTCAGCATGGATTCAGGTGTGAAAGATAATTTTTTTCACTAATATGTTGGAATTCTAAGTGTAAGCAATTATTACGGCAGTCACTACATATAAGGATGATTCACTAGATAATAGCATGAACACTGCCAACTTTTTTTTAGTTACAGTAGATCCTCTTGAATCACCTGCTGGAGAGGGGAAATGTGACCAATTGCAAGGTGGGGATAACCAGAACAGGAGATACACATATGTTATGGAAACTAGGGGGCAAGGTTCAATACCAAAAATCAAAGAAATGATGGAAAAAAACAAAACAATAAACCATGAACGATTTCAGAAGGAGAAAAACCAGAAGTCCGTAACCAAAAGACATACTGTTACCAACACCTAAATGCAAATCATTAATGAAGCTGAAAGGAGAAATGCTATGAGTTAATAATGAAAAGACGGGCTGTCACCAATAACAAGATGCAAAATCATTAACATTGTAAAAAGTGTAATTGCTACTTGTTGATAATCAAAAGACATTCACCTTGGGCAGGGGTCCTCAATCATGGTCCTGGAGAGCCGCAGTGGCTGCAGGTTTTTGCTCCAACCCAGTTGCTTAATAAAAAGCACTTATTGCTAAAGTAACACTTCTGCTTCACTTTAGTGATTTTGAGCCCTTATTGCTTAATTTTGCCTTAAACAGCTATTTTAATTGCTCCTTATTATCAATAACATGCAAATGACAAGAGAGAGCAGCATTTCTCCATTTAGCTTATTTACGTTTACACCTTTGTGTATTTATCTGCACTATTGGGTTTAATTAAATACTTGGAAGAAAAATGAAGAGAAAAAAGTGAAGGACTGAGAATTACTCATCCATTTTAGCCTTCAAATCATTTGCATGATAGAAAGGGAAAGAAAATCTAGGATATGAGAATGACCTGACATAGCAGAGTTAATTTAATTTCATAGCTTGTTAGTGCTTTATTGGCAAGAATTGCTTTCTAATTAAGCAACCAGGTCAGAACAAAATCCCGCAGCCACTGTGGCTCTCCAGGACTGGGATTGAGGACCACTGACCTTGGGGAATTGTTTTTTTCATTATGTGAGATGGACACCTACGACACTGTTCCACTGGCAGCAGTGCTTATTTCTCTTTTTTTTAATGTTAGGATAGCTTGTATCTTATTTTTGCACAGATGAATACTTAACACATGAAGAAGGAACAAAAAATGAGAGAAAGACCCAAAGAAAGTGAAAAAATACCCAATCATCCAGCAAAGTCTAAGCAGGTGTCAAGTTCATCATTAAGCTCGCAGTACATCCTGCTACAGATCGAGGTTGAGGAGACAGGCAAAGGCCCTGATTAACCGGTGAAGTATCCAGTCCATCTCTAATAAATGTGGGAGTGAGGATGGCAGTGAAATCTTAGTTCTTCCGAGTGGCAAATCCAAATCTGGGGTGCCTTGTCCCTATCTCTCACCTCCATCACCATCCATTACAATCAACACCTATAATTCCACTACCTTAACACCCTCTGGCTATGTAAAACATTCAGAGCAGAATGTAGAAGATTGCATGAACAAGGTTATTGAGTTGAAGTCAGTGATTAACTCAGTGTGGATGTAAAAGAAATACACAGAAGAATAGATGAACTGAGCCAGGATATAAGCTAGGACACAAAGGATCTAGAGCTACATTGAAACAATAATTTTGATGTAAAGTTAAAAGAAAACCTAGCAAAAATTAAAAATAGCATAAAGAAAAATGAGAATTAAATCAAAATATTTGGGCTTAACTGGACGAAATAAAGCACATTCTCACAACTTACATTGAGGAGGGAGAACTAATGACACCTACAATCAATAATGTAATATCTACTAGGATTCAAATCCAATGTGTTTTATAACAAACTTATGACTGAAGATAGATATAGAAGAAAAAACATCAAAAGACTACCCGAAAAACTAGAACATGTCCAGCCAATGAAATTTGTACCAGATTTTTTTTTCTAAAATATTGGGAGAGGTTTTTAAAGTAGGAATGGGTGATGCTTCTGTTATTGAAATCGATAACAATACAAGCATTTTATGCATCACTGTTTCCAATCCTGAAATAGTAAGTATGTTTTTACTTGCTTAATAAGAGAGCAAGATTTTTTTTAAATGATAATGATAATGTTTAAGAAAGGCTGTTATTGATTGGCATAGGTCGGGCTATATTTGAAATACCTAGATCAAGTTAAACATAACAAATTTATTACAAAATAAACATTAATAGAACAAAGTAAAACATACAAACACAATAAAGATTATGCGAACGTTTGCATTTTCATAAAGACATGGTAATTTGTAACACATGTAAAAAGCAATTATTTTTAAAAAGTACATAAAATGATTCCTTTAAAACTGTAATGTCTACTAAAAACCAAATAATAAATATTCATTTGCATTTTGTATTGAATTCTGTTTTATTGAGAGATATTTCATTTACTTAAGTTTCAAGTTTGTTTATAGAAACAAAATGTTGACATTTTCAGGCTTAACCCAATTTCACCTCTTTGGGTGCAAACAAATTCCCAAATGCAAAGCTGTGAAAGTTGAGTATATCCTGGAAGAAAAGAATTGAAACCAACCTTGGACAACCTTGGAGTACAAGCTCATAAAACAATATTTGTCAACCCATCAATCAATTTTCTAAACCCACTCACCCAGAGCTAGGTCATGGGGAAGTTGGAGCCCATACTAGCAATCACTGAATGCAAGGAAGGAACAATCCCTGGACAGGGCCAATTTAGGAACATCAATCCTAACCTGCAATTTTTAGGACCGTAAAAGGAAAATTGAGCATGCAAAGGAAGCTGACATGGGGTAGAACAACCAAAGTCCATGCACAAAGCATCCGGGACACAAATTTCGGTCTTCTTGTTTTGAGGCAGCAAAAATACTGCACCTCCATTTCGCCCAGCATACTATTTTAAAAATACTAAATTATGTATGATATGTAAATACACAAGAAATTATTATTAATGTCATTAAAATATTGTTAAACCCACTAAAATTATAAAATAATATTTTATTTACATTTACTTTAGTTTCTGAGAAAGTAATCATCTTATCAGAACTTAAAAGTATTTTGCATGATTATTTATGCATATTGGTTATAGTGTCCACTGCATTTTAATTAATTAAAAAAATACTTTTTCATCAACTAAAATGATGATCAAAACCAGTGACCAAAGGTTTTGACAGTGATGATTTATGCTATTCCATTATTCTAACAATGGGCTACATGTTCCATAATTATTAATCATGGTAAATGTTGAAATATTATACTCAAATGAAAAGATCCATTAACCTCAGTCTAAATATCCTTATTTCAGTGCCTGAAAATCATCTTGTTCCTCTTTGAAAGCTCTTTTGAAACATCCTTTATCTCGGCACTGGAAGCATCTACATTGGCGTGTATCAGATTTACATCTTTATGATGTTTTCCTCTTGATTATGTTTAAAAAGGCTGCTGAACTCTCTTTTCTCAAATATTGCGAATATTAATATCTCTGCAGTATATCTCTGATCATTGAACTTGGTAAGCTGGGATGTCAAAAATCTCAATCATGAACTAAAGAGAAAAAGTATTTTCCCATCTCACAGGCTTAAGGTCTAAAAAGTGTTTTAACAGGGGACTCATCTAACTAGTCAGGGCAAGTTATGAATTAAAATCTTTTATTCCCGTTATAATAAGAAAACCAGAGGTGTGGTAATTTTAATCCATAAAACAATCCCACTTGTAGCAGCAGATGTAGTATCTGACGCTGAAGGGCACTATGTCATGGCGGTGGGGAATTTATTCAACTCAAGTAATTCTGGTAAATATATATAAACCTAATGTGGACAAAAAAGAATTTATGCAAAACATACAGTATTTGCACTGGCTCCTTATATGACCATTCACAAAACTATAAAGGCTGGAAATTTTGACTACTTATCAAATCCCAACCTAGATAGGTAGGTCCTAAGCTACAGAAACTATAACATTTAAATCTGAAAAGATAACTACACATTGTAGGTCACAGGCTATCAGATCCATGGAGATTTTCATATACAGATTTAACAGAATATTGCATCTTCTTGCCTGTACGTCGTAGTTACTAAAGAACTGATTTTCATTTCTTTATTGATCATAATTTCTTACCCAATATTAGATCTTGCAAGTATGACACTAATGTCATTTCCTCACAACTGGAGTCTTTTCTGATACCATACACTCACTGCAAACTGTGATAGCTGCAGGGCCAAATGGCTGTCTAGATGAATTTTATAAAACATTCCATTATTATTAATAACATTTATAGAAGTTAAAGACAGTAAAGTTCTACCCCAAACAAACTACCAAGGCTAATAAGATGTTGGATTATATAGCCCAATGTGTGCAGTGTAAATCAAGGGAAATTATACTTCTGCTATATAACACACTAGTGAGGGCTCATCTGGAGTAACAAGTGCAGTTTTAGTCTACAAAAAGACATATCTGTCCCAGAGAAAGACAACTAAACTGGCTGCATGACTTTGTTAGTACAAGGGACTTATTACAATGGAGCCCAGTGGTTAATGCAGAATGCAGCTGCTAGAATCCTAACTGGTAAAAGAAAATCCAAACACATTTCTCCAGTTTTGATGTCACTACACTGGTTGCCTGTGTCATTCAGGATTGACTTTAAAATACTGCTTATGGTTTATAAAGCCTTAAATAATCTCGCTCCATCTTATATATCGGAATGCCTGACACGTTATATTCCAAATCGTAACCTTAGATCTTCAAATGAGTGTCTCCTTATAATTCCAAAAGCTAAACTTAAAAGAAGTGGTGAGGCGGCCTTCTGCTGTTATGCACCTAAAATCTGGAATAGCCTGCCAATAGGAATTCGCCAGGCAAATACAGTAGAGCACTTTAAAACACTGCTGAAAACACATTACTTTAACTTGGCCTTTTTATAACTTCACTTTAACTTAATATTGATACTCTGTATGTTCAATTCTTCATAATAACTATTCACAGTGGCTCCAAAATCCGTATTGACCCCAACTCTCTCTTCTGTTTCTTTTTCCGGTTTCTTTGTGGTGGCGGCCTGCGCCACCACCACCTACTCAAAGCATCATGATGCACCAACATTGATGGACTGAAAGCCAGAAGTCTACGTGACCATCATCATCAGGTCCTTCCATGAAAACCCTAAATACAAAGAGGACTGTTTGACTTATGTTAGGTAGATTGCCCAGAGGGGACTGGGCGGTCTCTTGGTCTGGAACCCCTACAGATTTTATTTTTTTCTCCAGCTTTTGGGGTTTTTTTTGTTTTTTCTGTCCACCCTGGCCATCGGACCTTACTCTTATTCTATGTTAATTAATGTTGACTTATGTTTATTTTTTATTGTGTCTTCTATTTCTCTATTCATTTTGTAAAGCACTTTGAGCTACATTTTTTTGTATGATTATGTGCTATATAAATAAATGTTGATTGATTGATTGATTGATAATATAAGATAAATTATATCAATAAAAAGATGGGGACACATATGGAGTTAGATTACATTTTGGAAGTGCACAGAGAACAAGCAACACATTTTATAGACATTTTGTAGTCACTTTTTGGCAGTGTAATTAGGCAAAGCAATTCCCATAATTCATAGGTGTGTATGACACAATTTGTAAGCGCACATTACATTTTGAGCTTGACCAATGTTTTACTAAGTTTCCTAGTTCCTACTTTTAAAGGCACAGCTTTAGTGCCAAAAAATCCAAACACAGAATCAGTGTTTGTTCTTCTAGATAATGGAGGTTAGTCATTGTTAATAAGCCAAACATGATGTACATACCAAATATACTGAATTGCTGTGTCAGCTGCAAAATGTGTTGCGGGCATTCAAAATGTAACATGCACTTACAAAATTTATTGATTAGAAAATGTAATGATATTTATGAATATCAAAATACAATTCAGGGCTTTAAATTACAGGCACATTAGAATTTTAGGGGATTTTAAATCTTGTGGACATGTCAGACTGGTGTTTCTAAAGAATAACATTGTCTGGACCACCTGATTTGTCATAATATAGTCACATTCTAAATTTATACTTTTAACATTTTCTCTTCAGGATCTGAAAAATACTGTTTAAATTCCACACTAATATTAAAAACTGAAATGTTATTTTTTTAGGACTCAGAATCATAATCAGAATTCAGTTTACTGGACAGGTACTTTAATGTGTACTAGGAACTTATTTTGATTGTACTTGAGCAACATACAAGGTCAACACAGAATACAAATGATACATATAAGAAGATAAAATATAAAATGATAAAATATGATGCAGCATACAAGGGAAATACAAAAACAAATAAGGAGAGAGAAGGATTAAAATGTCCAAGCAGTCTAGTGTGCAGATATACATAGATACAGAAGTTCAGAGCTGATTATTAAAAAAAAAACTGCACAAGGAAAAAAAACTGTCTAGGTGCCATGTTGTTTTAGGTTTCACTGTTGCACTGTTATCATATCTGTATTGCTGAATTAGTGAATTTTGAGATCACTTCAGATATTTTTATTTAAACAAACTCTTTAAAGATATTTTCTAACATTATTTAAAATTCTGGTTTGTTAGAGAATCCCTCAGTTAGGCTTCTAACATTTGCTATTGTAAGATTTATATTTGCACCATTAGGAAGTTCATATTTCAAATGTCACAAACTCCTGTTGCTTTAGTTTTCCAAATATTTGTCTACTTTTTTTTTTAGATCTGTCCAAACTTTAAAGCTTTCTGTATGAAATCAACCTTGGTAGTTTTAAATTACTTGCTTATTTCAGAATTATTTTAAGACAGCCATTGTTGTCTTCAAAGTATCTTATACATGTGTCCTAATTTGTTATTGGTTAGTTGGGGTACAAATCCCAAATTAGAAAAATAGCTGGCCTGACATTAACTATTTTCAGTTAATCTTAACATAATTATACAGATTACAATAAGAATACTAGATTACAATATGCAAACTTTCGATGCTGCTCAGGTCCCTTCTTTAGGCAAGTTATAGTTGGTGTCATTTTGCTTCACTTCTCATTAATATATTTTAAAATTAATATATTTAATATTAAAAAGTTAATATTATTTGTTAAAATAAGTGATATATGTGCCTTTACTCTGTTCATCACATTTTAGGGGGCACACTCATGAACATTAGTATCCCTTAAAAATCAAATGGAGAATACAAATTTAGCATTTGTATATTAGTTTTTAGCAATGTTTTGCCTGTCTTGGCGAGTATGCTTTTGTACTACCACAATACATGTCCTATTAAGGTTGTGCTTTGTACTTTAAAGCATGGAAACACCAAATGAATTTAATTTTAGTATTATTTTAGTATTAACAAATGAGACAGCTCATACTTCATTTGAAACTAGCCTTGATTTTTTTGATTGTGCAGTTTTCCACATTCCTACTTTATATGTATAATTCTGGATGCATGTGAGGTTTCCCTAGTGACTCTTAACTGTACATACCACTCAGTACTACCAATACTGTAATAAGGCCTGTAACATTATTGTTTTGGAAATTTGGTATTGACTTAGTACAAAAGTATTGGTTCTTGAGACATCCTTAGACATCACAAAATAAAATTGAACAATGGCCACAGCAACAGGACTACAAATGAGAACTTTGTATTGCTAGATGCTCACTTAATTCGATACATAAGCATCTCGCAGATGGGTTTACTTTAAAACGCATTAAAACTTCCCAAATATAATCCTGTTGTTCATCACCGCCTATGACTTGATTGATAACACTCTTTACTTTCACTCCTGGCAAGTAAAAAAAAAAGTTCTCCACAGTTAGCCCCTTGCTTTAAAAGCTCTCTGACATCGTACATTGATTGGATAGTAATTTTGTGTTTTTTGCATATGTTTATGAGGCTACAGTAAACAGAAATTATGGGTAAATGTTGCATGATAAGCATTATAGTTCACTTTCATTCAATTTTCTGATTATGCTAGAGTAGTTAGTTTATTTCAGGGACCTAAAAAAAGTTTATGTGTTTATTGAGCTCCAGGGTAAATAAGCTACTTGTTATGGTGATAGGTTAACTATGTATAGGTCTCTATGTATACTGCTATATCCAAGTTGATTTTTTTCACTCTAATAAACATTCAACATTTTCAGAGAAATGTGAAATGCAAAAACAAGAAAGCCACCATTACAGCTCATTTGCTACAAGTCTTCTGAAATGTTTTCTTGCAAGCATGTATTTTTCAGAAAGTCTCTAATATAGACGTTGCCATATGTAATTGAATGTTCCCTTTAACATACTGAAATTGTCAAGCCACTATTTTACCTCAGACTTCTTCACAATATGTTTCCATCAGTCATAGATCCTCTGTTATGTCCACAGGTTTTTATGTACAGATCTGGCAGTGATGATTCCATCTTTGAACACTTGGCGGTAGTAGCAAAAGGAGAGGATGAAAACAAACCTGAGTGCCATTATGAACAATGCTGCAAATTCTCTCTGAACTACTAACGCTGACTACTTTCAGGCAACAAATTATTTGATAGAAGTGTGTCAAGAAACGCTACTGGGGCTTCTTTATACCAACAACAATACATCTGTAATGTCTCACTATTACTGCTTTTCTTATCTTTAGCCAAGTCAAATGTTTTCTTTCCTTTTTTAGCTTTTTTTCTGGTGTGTTTTTGAGAGAGTGTTTTTTGTTCGCCATAATATAATAATATTTATTTATTTATTGTGCTTCTGTGAAAAGCTGAATAGGATGATAATATATAGTATGGAATAAGTAAATCAAACACCACAGGCCAAAATCTAAACACAGAAGGGCAGTCCTAAAATGTATGCATAAATGTACCTGGGGTGTTCTGGGAGCCAAGTTGGACCAGGTGACAGCCTCCAAGCAAATTGTTTATAGGGGGTAACACATAATCAGTGGACAACTATAAACTGAGTTATTTGATGATTGGGATTCCCTGAATCCAATAAGATAGTTTTAAGAACTAATTGTAGATGTAGGAGAAAAATCTTTGCGCTACACTGACTTAATTGATACTGGGCAATATGCATACAATACATATAATGTAGACACTGGTTTACAAGGAGGAGACAGAGTAAGTGAGAAATTATGGAAAGGTTAAGAAGCAAGGGCAGAACAGATTGCAACCCCACAAGAGTTAAAGACAGATCTAATTTTTAAGTAATAATAAAAGGAAGATTTTAGGAATAGGAATGTTCACAGGCCTGTTTCATTAAATATATCACCCAGTATGTGAATACCTTTACTTGACCAAGACTAGAACGTAATTGGACCACCTCCAATGTGCATGACTGGGTTGTGAAAAAACAGTGTGTGTTGCAGGCAAGACAAAGACCAAGACTACCTTATGTCATACTTCTAAAGTATAAGTGATTAATGAACCCATCTAGGAAGCCTTAGGCTTAATGCCAGAGAAGGGGAGGGCGCGAATAGAACCTGGGGATATCCTATTGGACTCCAGCAGCAACAATGAGGGAGAGTCTGCAAGTACCCACTGCCATACTTGATGCAGTGCAAGAACTAAATGGTATAATTTAAGATTATGCATTGAAACACTACCCTCACATTTGTCTCAAATCAGTGTAGTGTGTAATTTTGATTTTTTTTTTTTGTATTTTTATATTATTTCTGTCAATTATATAAATAATAAGTTTATTGTTTTCTTTGGAACTATGTTCCTTATTCTTTATGGGTGGTTCCCAAAGAAGCAGGGCCACTGTAACTTGACCACTCTTATGTTGCCATTTATTTAAGCCAAAGAAGCAGGATCTAGAGTAGCTGTTTATTAATGTCTGCACAATTTTATGATTTGTTGTTTTCAAAAATTTTTTATGCTTTATTGTAAATAAATTCTGGCTAAATATACTGTACATCTGTTCTGGAGAACTGAAACTGGTTTAATGCATTTATGAGGAATTTTCCATTTTTTTTTGTTTTGCCTTGACGCCATTTTGTGGATTCTGTTGTGAAGATGTGTATCCTGGTTGCTGGGGGCTTTGCCTATTGAGTCACAACTTTTATGGGTCAATTGGTGAAAGGTTAAAAGGTTATCTTGTCAGCCATGTTGTATCCAAATTCAAGAATAACAAATCTATCTTCTTTTACAACTTTCAACACCTTTCTGTTTGATTCCCCAGTTCTCAGATCTTTTGCTCTTCTCCCTGACCTTTGTTTTGGCTTTGGTGATAGATATAGTGACTGTTGGTTTTCAATATGGTCAGCGTAAGAAGTAATACACGTGCACGTGCCAGCCGCCCCACCCCGACTTCTCCCATGATTTTGCATATTTTAATATACAAATCAATATAAATATCACATTCCCGGTTCAGTGTTTGGTTAAAAGACAAAGGCAAAAGCACATGTAAAAAAGAATTTCCGTGAAAGCGAAATGGAGGCAAGGAAAAATGTACTATTTGTTGGCTTAAGTAGTGGTATAAACAACAAAAGGAAAATTGATCATGTGATAGAGAGTGGCGGAGACACTCGAAAGTTCAGGTTCAGAAAGTTGCACAATGCCCGAAATAAAAAAGAAGTGGTCAGATGTCAAAGTCTCTGTAAAAGGGCGAGTCATACGGAAGCATATTAGGGTACATAGAAAGAAAAAAAATAGGGACACAATGAACAAAAAGGTTGAAATGTCTACTTTAATCTTGTAATTTATTTTGTCATTAAAGTAGAACGTTGTAAACTTAATCTTAAAATCAACGTTAAATTTACTAGAGTTTCTCAGATCCCATCGTAAGTAGCACGTTAAATGCTGCGTATTGTATGTGTTCTTCTATGTGCTCTATGTGTGTGAATCACTACGTGCTTCTTAAACTTTCTCTTACTCCGACAGGATACAGAATACATATTACAGTCATGATATTACAGCACTCTGAACAATTTAAATACTAAGATGTATACTTGATATTATTTTCATGATGAAATGAATTAAAACATGTATTAAATATGGGGGAATGGTGGTGCAGTGGAAGTGATGAGCTGGCACCCCATCCAGAGATTGCCTTCCACAAGATGCTTGCTGGGATGTGTGGAACCCTTGATAAAATTATTTAATGCAGCAGTACTGTCTCTTTCAAACATACCAACCCTCAATTCCTGTCCTTCCTTTTCTTTCTCCAAGTAACCACACAATAAGTTCTTTAATAAATGTCAGACCATCTGTAAGCATAGAACGCAGATTCTTCAAAACTTTTAAGCAACATTGAAATATCTTCATAGTACATGTTTAATTATTCTATCCATCTATCCATTCAAGGTCATACCAGTCCCAGCAAGCATACAGCACGAGGCAGGAACAATCCATGGAGATCTCATCACTACCGCTGTGCCACCGTGCCCACACATTTAATTATGAACAGTATACATTATTTAAATGAAGTTAAAAATTTATCTATATAATGTAATATACATACTTTAATGCATTTCATCTTAAAAATGATATCAAGGGCTCCAAGAAGATAGCTCTTGGAAATCTAAATCGATTTAAAAGGCAGTCATCATCATCTGTAAATATGCACTCTCCTCCATGGAATTGAACTGAATTCCTTCATTGTTATTATATGGTACAATGAGATTCAAAATGCAAATCCTCCATAAACTTATTTTCCTACAAAACAATAAAATAACTATAATAATAATAATAATAATAATAATATGATAAAAACAATGAAAAATATACAATACTAGTAAAATACCAAGGCAGAGGAGAAGTAGTGTGTTAAAGAAGCAATGAAAAGAAAAGGAAACATTTTGAAAATAACGTAACCTGATTGTCAATGTAATTGTTTTGTCACTGTTGTGAGTGATGAGTGTTGTTGTCATATATATATATATACTAGCAGAATACCCGCGCTTCGCAGCGGAGAAGTAGTGTTTTAAAGAAGGTACGAAAAAGAAAAGGAAAAATTTCAAAAATAACGTAACATGATTGTTAATGTAATTGTTTTGTCATTGATATGAGTGTTGTTCTCATATCTATCTATCTATCTATGTTGTTCTCATATCTATCTATATATATATATATATATATATATATATATATATACCTCTATCTATCTATGTATATATATCTCTATCTATCTCTATCTATCTATATATATATCTCTATCTATCTATATATATATATAGCAGAATACCCGCGCTTCGCAGCGGAGAAGTAGTGTGTTAAAGAAGGTACGAAAAAGAAAAGGAAAAATTTTAAAACTAACGTAACATGGTTGTTAATGTAATTGTTTTGTCATTGATATGAGTGTTGTTCTCATATCTATCTATATATATATTTCTCTATCTATCTATATATATATATATACCCGCGCTTGGCAGCGGAGAAGTAGTGTGTTAAAGAAGGAAAGAGAAAGATTTTAAAAAAAGGAAACATTTTAAAAATAATGTAACATGATTGTCAAAGTAATTGTTTTGTGTATTTGGCGGCAGCGCCACGAAGTTGTTTTCGGTAGCTGCATCAGAAAATCTACTACGACGCCTGACACGCCTCCTTTTTACTGTTTTCTCACAGCTTGGATTGCTGCTGTCATATATACACACACACACACACACACACACACACACACACACACACACACATACATACATACATATATATATATACACACATATATATATATATATCTTCATATCTACATATCTATATACATATCTACATATACACACACTCGCACATACATACCTATCTACATCATCTATACACACACATACATACATACACACACACAAATTATATACATGTGTGTATGTATGTATGTATGTGTGTGTGTGTGTGTGTGTGTGTGTATATATATATACACATACATATACTTGTGTGTATGTTTGTATGTGTCTATATGTGTGTGTATAGGTTTGGTCACTGAGTGCAAGGGAAAAATAATAAATTATAGTCTATAAGTTATTAAACAGTAAAACATTAACGTTTTAAGAAGTACAGGTACATTGAAATTACATTTTCTATGTGAACATTGAAATTTGTGCCTCTGGTAATGTGCCTTACCGGCATTTAAAGAAAATTAGTTTTGTGTCCTCTGCAGTGTTAAGAGAGAAAGGCTTTGGTTTGGGATAAAAGGAAAAAAGGTGTAAAGAAAGGAAAGTTGCCTTTTCTTTTATATAGTACAAAAAATACCAGGCGCAGCGGAGAAGTAGTGTGTTAAAGAAGCAATGAAAAGAAAAGGAAACATTTTGAAAATAACGTAACCTGATTGTCAATGTAATTGTTTTGTCACTGTTGTGAGTGTTGTTGTCATATATATATATATATATATATATATATATATATATATATATATATATTTACACACACACACATAAACATATATATATATATATACATATCTATACATATACACATATATACATACATATATATATCTACATATATACACACACATATATACACACACATACATACATACACACACATATATACACAGAAATACATATATATATATATATATATACATACATACACACACAGCTATTTTGTATCAGTGCAATACGCTGTTTGTTAAAACGGTTGACTCCAGCTCTTACGTGCAATAACAAATCAAATCATTCAGTTGTCTTTGCTCATATGTCATTTTAGAGCTGGACGCCTGGCATCTTTTTTGGCCACAAGTTCGTTTCTGTTTGGTGTGAGGTTCTGTGTTGTGGAGATTCTCAGGATGGATTGCAGGTGCTCATCAGTGAGGCGACTCCTGTGTGCTGTTTTGTTAGTCTTTATCACTGAGAAGAGCTTCTCACACAGATATGTGCTACCAAACATGCACAAGGTTCGAGCCGCATGTAGACAGACTTTTTTTGTTCTTCAAAGTCACCAAAGCGCGGTGCAAACTCAGTGTGCAATAACTCTAGCTTCGCAATAACTTGCAGCATCAAAAGGTAGACTTGATTAACGTGGTAAGTGTTCGGCAAGGCAGCTGAAGCGCTGCATTATGGGATCTGTAGTTTATTGTGTTACCAGCGCTTCATATACCCGGCTTTAATAACAATAATACAGTATATAAAATGATCTCGGGCGGATATAATTACATGCCGGGCGGATGTGGCCCGCGCCCTTGAGTTTGACACATATGGACTAAATAGAACTTGAAAAGATATATTTTTTCAAATGTGATCGCGCAATTCAGATAGAGTTGACGCAACACTACAGCCTGCATGCCTCAATGAGTCATCCTCCCCTCGCTCTTACTTTTTACCGTTCATCTAATGAATACACTGAGTATGGCTTTACCAAAACAATCATTGATGGCGAATAAAGTATCCATTATTCGAGTATGTAGAGCGGGATATATATATATATACATATATATATACCCGCGTATCGCAGCGGAGAAGTAGTGTGTTAAAAAAGGTAGAAAAGAAAAGGGAACATTTTAAAAATAACGTAACATGACTTTCAATATACAGTATTTGTTTTGTGAGTGTTACTGAGTGTTGCTGTCATCAAGGATTTGATTATCATTATTTCTTTCAATCAGGTTCGTATTTGTAGGATGTGTTGTGTTCAAGTTACATTCCGTGTTTGTCAATCGCTGTAAAGATGACAGGTTTCATTCATCGATTCGTTTCTTACTGCATCAATAAACAGCTCGTCTTCTTCTTTATCTGAGACCTGACACACTGCATGCACGGGTTTTTTTTTACACTGTCTTCCTTTAGCGGACATTGACTTTTTCCACCGTGTGCTTTGTTTCCACAGTAGCTGCATTTATGAATATGCTTATCAGACGCTTCATATTTTTGCTGCCTTTTCAATTGTGTAATTCTTTTTGTTCAGCTCTTTGGAACTGTTGCTTTTATCTGTGCACTGCGCCAGTTCACGTGAGCCACTCGGTGTACTTGCATCGAAGGTTCCCAGCTGTGCTGGTGCCATCTCGTGCTATGTCCATAGCTTTATTTAATGTTACCTTAGTCCTGGCACTTAAAACTTTCTCTCGCAGTTTCGCTGAGTTTGTGCCAAACACCACGCTGACCATCTCATCTTCCTCTGCATAAGCACAGTCCTTAACCCGTGAATATTTACCCGTGGCAGTTTGCTATTGGATTGCCGCTGACAGACGGCCTTATATGGGCAGGCACTAAATTACAAACGCCAGCGCAGCCTGTCTATAAACTTAATTTAAAGTGTAGGTTTACATCGTGCTTTGTTTCCGAAGTAGCAGAACTCATCAATACGGTTGTATATGTCACTCGCTCGCTTCTTATTGTTTCGCTGCCTTCTCAATTATATAATGCATGTTTTCTTGAGCGCTTTTTTGAGGTCTTCCTGGTTTTCTATGTACTGCGTGATTACGTGGGAGGCGTGATGATGTCACACGAAACTCCGCCCCCATGGCGTTGAAGCTCATCTCCATTACAGTAAATGGAGAAAAACTGCTTCCAGTTATGACCATTACGCGTAGAATTTCAATATAAAACCTTCCCAACTTTTGTAAGGAAGCTGTAAGGAATGAACCTGCCAAATTTCAGCCTTCCACCCACACGGGAAGTTGGAGAATTAGTGATGAGTCAGTGAGTGAGTGAGTGAGTGAGTGAGTGAGTGAGGGCTTTGCCTTTTATTAGTATAGATGAAAGCATTAATGAAATATACATATACATATAGTGCAGATAGTGCAAATAATTCAAAATGTTGCTCAGGTTGTGCAATATTACAACTGTAGTGCAATTTTACAGTGAAGTAATTGTAATTCTAAGTACAAACAGTTCTACCAGGAGCACTTGATGGACTGATTGACTGCGTTTATAGCTCTTGATATGAAACTGTGTCTGAACCTCGAGGGTTGTGCAAGAAAGACTCTGAAGCATTTGCCAAATGGCAGAAGATGAAATAGATTTTGCACATCGCTGAGGCATCATGTGCTATAAATGTTCTCCAGAATAGATGCTCTTTCCCAAATATCTTCTGAGTTCTCAATCTGCCGTAGAGCTTTCCGATCAACTGCTGTACAGCTGTGATTCGACACTCAGATACAGTGGGTAAAAATATTTTGAGTGGTGCACTGAATAGCTTGGCCATTCTGTAGACCATTATATTGTTGCAGGCTGATTACAATCAGATGCCTTAAATTTATAAACAATATGCGGTTAATTTCAGTGCATTTGATAAAGCCGTGTCAGGAATGTGAATGTATAAAAGTATTGGAAACCACTCAGGGACATCAGCACTGTAAAACCGAATGGAAACTTGTGTACGATCAGGGTAAGGCTAGCGTGGCAATGTGCATGGCTTTATGCCAAGTCTAGCTTTTAAACATTTCAAAGTGAGGGAGGAAATGGGCGTATGCAACATTTTTGTGCGTACGCAATACTTTTGTGCATATGCACCGTTTATACATGAGATCCCTGGTCCTTTTCATAAAAAATATACTGTCTCTCTTCAAGCTAGTAAAGAACCTTAGATCTTAAAAAATGGTGTCAAGGCAAAACATAAACAAAGTATCTTGCTTATAAATGCATTAAACCTGAAATCTGACTTCAGAATCAAGATCCCTGAGTTTCAAAACTCCAGAATAAATTAAATTAAATGAAAACTACCGATTATAACACTGAAGGAATCAAGATGTTGATTCCATATTTGGATTTTGCTTGTTTTTTTTACTTGCTCAGTTTTTTGGTTTCTGTTTCTAGACGGTGAATTGGGACTTTTTCCTATAGGACTGACTTTTTAGGTGATTCCTTTTTTCTCTTTTGAGCTTTGTTTTTAGTTTCTTTATAAAGAAATTTTCATTGCATTTTGGTGACAGGCCAGAGTTTGACAGTTTTCTTTTACTTGTGAAACACTTAGGCATATTTTTGAACCTTATTCCAGGTCTCCAATTTTTAGGCCTAGTCAGATTGAAGCCTCCTGGTGGTAGATTGTACTAAACTAGCCTGGGTTAGTCGCTTCTGGGCTGGCCAGTGAAGATCCTGGACCACTTTATGCTGTTTTCTGGAGGTTTCGCACCAGCTTTCTCCTTAACATAACATAAGTGACAAAATTTTCAGTAACAGTATTGTGACTATAAGAGCTGAACCTGAGCCATAATAATGCAATTTCTTTGTTCCTGTTTATCTGTACTTTGCTTAAAATATTCAATTCACTGGTCACATAAATGTGCAGCCTGTAAACATCAAGTATCTTAATAACTTAAAGGAAACAAGGATTCAGTGTATTTCTTTTATGATAAACCCACCAACATTTTGCAATGATTCAATGATTACAGATCAAAGAATTTTATTCAAATTTGACAAAAGTTAGCATTTTTACAGTATTATGGTGAAACTATATTTATGCCCAAAATTCCAATTATTCCTACGAATTACCTGTTTGAATTGAAAACA
This sequence comes from Polypterus senegalus, assembly GCF_016835505.1. NCBI lineage: Eukaryota > Metazoa > Chordata > Cladistia > Polypteriformes > Polypteridae > Polypterus > Polypterus senegalus. The sequence goes on along the minus strand of NC_053166.1, from coordinate 96,847,875 downwards.
ATAGTTTCCTCAAATATTATGTTTTATATTGGCCATCAACAAAAGTTATAAGGAATATCAAGAATTGATATATGGCAGGAATGTTTTAGTCATGTGCAATTTTATGTAGCATGTTCAAGCGTAAGGAGCTCCAGTGAACTAATAATATTACGCCCTGGGTGAGGGAAAAAAATATATACAGAAAAGTACTTAGTTACTTACATGGTACATCTGCTACATTCAATGAACTGGCAACACTATAACTGTGGCCCAGTGGGGGAGGTCAGGTAACACAGATGGTTGGTCACAATCAGCAAGTCACACAAAGTCCAAATATTATTTTGATTGGGGACAGCAGAAGTCAAATGTAGAAAGTCTTTCACGCTAACACGATGCAGGGAGATTGAATAAAATCCTCAGGTACAGGAAAGATAGGGTGAATAATTAATAATTAACAAACAGTGAATCTTTCTTAATTTAAACACAAAAAAACATTAAAATCGGTGACAAGAGCAACCAGGCAGACACAACAGACAAATAGGAACTGGGCAGCCAGTGAATTGTGGAAGTTAACTAGCTTTAAAGAAAAGCATGAACTAGGGCTGGACAGAGTATTGACAGGCTTCATAGACAAGAAAAGGAGCAGGCAGTGCCTGATAAATTGTGTTTAGCAGATGCTCAGAGCCACTGAAGGAAATTATTATTTAGCCACATGGATTAACAAGAATTGGACAGCTGCCATTTTTTAAAAATGTTTATTCCCAAAGAGACTAAACGAGAAGCTAGACCTAACACAATATAAAAAAAACATAATTGGCTACATATGCTGGTCAGGAAAAACACTGTTCACTCAAGTGTATTGGAAAGCCAGGAAGATCAACACCACACATAAACCAAAAAGCTGGTATTTTGGAAAAGACAGCAAGCTAGAGAAATGCAAAAATTTCTAAACTCCAAATCAATCAATATTTTCACTCACTAAACTAAGAAATAAATCTAAACAAAAGGTTTATTTTATATGGGGAAAACTATAAGAAGATGAGCACACATTTAGCAGGCTCTGTAGCTCTGTGATACATTTCATGATGGGTGGCACAGTAGTAGCACTGCTGCTTTGCAGTTAGGAAACCTGGGTGCACTTCCCATGTCCTCCCTGCGTGGAGTCTGTATGGGTTTTCTCCCAGTGTCCAAAGACATGCAGGTTAGGAGCATTGGGTAATATTAAATTGGCCCTAGTGTGTGGATGTGTGTGTGTGTTTGCCCTGCAATGGACTGGCGTCTTGTCCAGAGGATTGTTCCTGCCTTAAGCCCTATTCTATCTCCTCCAAGACCCTGTGCAGGAATTGGTAAAGATGGCGCCTGTGTCGGCATGCCGTCTACTGCTCTCCTGCCTGATAGTTTGGTTGAGTGCACTGTATTCAAACTGTAGTGCCCTTATAGTCTATGATCGTCAGTGTCTCTTGGATATTAGATCAACTCTTTTTAATTTTCCCAAGTCGGGGATGGAGTGTGTTCTTAATAAACAACATGAGAATTTCAAAATTGTCATTCCGAACTGTATTTGCCGCTGGCCTTTAAACATTATTCGGAGAAAACGCAGGAGGAAACGTGGATGCAGGGGAGGATTCGCGATCAAGTTGAAAGCCCGCCTGCATGCGGGCTGTATTACAAGTCCGTTTTCCGAGCCGCTACAAGGTGGCTCTGTGATTTGGCGTCTCGTAGATCAGGCGCACCGGTGGCTTCAACCTGCTCTTCCCCTGTCCTCACCTTCTACCCCCCGGCTTGGACTCCCTCGGATCGGGCACCATCTCCGCAGATCCGGAGTTGACTCAGGTACGCTTCGGCCGCTGTGTAGAGTCTCTCTCTTACCCGACGCTGTTCCCTCACCTAAAATGGTTTTAATTAATGCTCGCTCAGCAGTAAACAAGACATTTCTGTTGAATGACTTTTTCAAGCCATCTTCCTCTCCATATGACGCTATCCATCCTAGATTTTTAACACAAATCATTGATTCGATCGGACCGGGCTTAGCGTCCTTTTTTAATAAGTGCCTCTCAACAGGCGTGGTTCCTTCTAATTTGAAAGTGGCTACTATTACTCCCCTCCTCAAGAAACCTTCACTCGATTTGTCAGTTTTAAAAAACTATCGCCCTATCTCGGTCCTACCGTTTCTTTCTAAGGTTTTGGAAAAGATTGTGTTTTTCCAACTTCAATCTTTTCTTGCTTTAAACAATTTGTTTGAGCATTTTCAATCTGGTTTCAAGGCGGCCCACAGTACCGAATCAGCCCTCTTGAGAGTGTTAAATGACATCTTTTTAGCCACTGATACGGGGGATTCTGTGGTCCTTGTTCTATTAGATTTATCAGCTGCTTTCGACACTATCAATCATTCAATATTACTGAATAGACTAGAGTCCTGGGTGGGTCTTTCTGGCACAGTTTTAAAATGGTTTCAGTCATTTTTATCTGATAGAAAATACATGGTTAGGCTAGGAGACTTCTCCTCCTCAACGTCCTCTCTCTCCTGTGGTCTTCCTCAAGGCTCTGTGTTGTCTCCCACTTTATTTTCTCTGTATATGCTACCTCTAGGCTCTATTTTTAGAAAACATGGGGTATCATTTCACCTTTATGCTGATGACACACAAATTTATTTACCTTTTAAGAAAATGATCCACTGGCTATGAATGCCTTGTTGTCTTGTTTAGATGAAGTTAAATCTTGGCTATCCCAAAACTTCTTATCCTTAAATGAAGAGAAGACTGAGGTGATAGTCTTTGGCCCTTCTGAACATATGAAGGCCCCGGAATTTGACCTGGGACCTTTATCAGCTTTCAGGTCTTCACAGGTTCGGAATCTGGGTGTCCTGTTAGATGACTCATTAAAACTTGACAAACAAGTCTCTGCCGTGATCGGATCGAAGCTTTTATCAGCTTCGCACGCTTGCAAAAATTAAACCTTATCTCACTGACAAGACCCTGGAGATTGCCATACATGCTTTTATTACATCTCGCCTCGACTATTGCAACTCTCTTTATTATGGCATCTCCAAATCCCAAATTGCCCGTCTTCAATTGGTCCAGAACGCAGCTGCTAAATTTCTTTTAAAAAAGAAAAAAATGGATCATGTGACTCCGCTTCTGAAGTCCCTTCATTGGTTGCCTGTTCAATTTAGAATACATTTTAAAATCTTATTATTTGTTTTTAAAACACTACACCAACAAGCACCCATCTATTTATCTGAATTGCTTCACCAATATACCCCCCTGAGAAGTTTGAGATCCGGTGATCAGAACCTTCTTTTAATTCCACACTCCAGACTAAAGCGTAGAGGTGACCGTGCTTTCTCAGTAATTGGGCCTCGTCTTTGGAATGATCTGCCTATTGAAATCCGAATGGCTCCTAGTCTGACTATTTTAAATCTATTTTAAAAACACATCTGTTCTCTCTGGCTTACTAGGCCTTATTTTGCCTACCTAGATGTGTGTAAGTGTAGATATATGTATATATATAGATATATTTATACAAATTATTTTTATGTGTTTCTGCTGTGCTTCTTTTGGCTAAATCGTATATTTCTATTTTATGTTGTTGTTTCTAAATGTACAGCACTTTGGTCAGTCGTGTGGCTGTTGTAAATGTGCTATATAAATAAACTAAACCTAAACCTAAGCAGGTTAGAAAATGACTGACTGACCACGATATAGTCCATAGCATAGGTATGACAGGAGGTGCAACTATAGACATGCTAAATGGGGTAGTTAGGCTGAAACTCAAACATCTATGGACATAGTTCATTCATTTCTTCTATCAAGATGTATATTTATTTAATATTTTAAATTTTCCTGCTCAATAAACCCTGAAAATAAAATCAAATTCCTTGCTTTGACCCATGTGTCAAACTCTTCTCACCCTTAAAACATATTTGTATGCCTTGTTTGAGTTGTAATTGAAAAGCCCTTGGCTCTTTTGTGATTTGGGTTTCTTTACAAGTATCAACTGCAGCAGCATGAATAGTGAAAGCAACACAGTGAGAAACAGAATGTGCTTTACTTATATAAATTAAAAAAAAGACTTAATGTTTCATACAGTATTAACTGCTGTGCCCAAGTCTTTTTTATTTAATGGTTTAGTAGTAAATTATCATACTTTTGTATGACTTTTTCTATCTTAAAGTATGTTTTTACTGTACCCAGCCTGTAACTTGGTAAAACAGAAGATTAATCTATTTTGGGGTATTTAAAACTTTAGCTTCATTGTATTGAATATTAATGGAAGGTTACTAGGGCAAGTACATTGCACATGGCATGAGTGGGCCTGATTGTGGTTTTGTCTATGTGAAAAGGGAAGGTTACCTTTTTTTGAGCTAGATCACCTTCCTGCTCTGGTCATCCTTATATATGCTATCATAGATATCAAAATATAATTGACAAAAAAGTATGTAGCATTTAAACATGGTCTTGTATCTAAAATGAGCTCATCCATATTGAAATCTGTATTAGGTAACACAGAAGTAGAGCTACAGCTCACCAAGACTGAGGGATTTTCAGCACATGTAAGTGCATTAGGTTTAATGCAAGTCAGTTTTCAAGAATGTGAAAGGATAATATATCTAATAATGTTGGTAGTCAAAATAATAAAAATAAAATGGAAAATTATAAATATAAATATCACAAACCTGGGTAAGCAGAACAGGAGACTATTTAATTAGTTTTATAATTTGTAATTTTTTGCTCAACAACCAGTGATTAAATAGAACTTCTATTTCAAATTGCATTTTACATTATTAATTGAAGTGGACCATTTTTTATTTTCCTTATTTTTCATTGATCTTTGGAAATGTAAATCAATGGGACATTTTTTCAGTTTTGGTCATTGAACCTCATGACTCTCTACTCATGTCAAGTGGGCAGAATGGCATAAGGACTTGAAGCCTTGTTCAGACCCAAACTAGATGTAATGAGGAAACCACAGGACAAACTGGTTATGTCAAAGCTTAGAAGTTGCTTAAACTTGATTAGGCTCTAAAGAAGAACAGCAAGTAGTATGAGAGTGTAAAATAGACATATGAATAGCCATAAAAGTCATAGAAACAGTGCCTGAGGTTATAATAGACATATATACAGAGAAAGAGAGACAGAAAGACAGACAGATGTACAAAGTCAACATTTAAAATGATACTTGATAGCCACCAGAATAGAACACAAGAACAGCAAATGACCCCTGAGCAAAGACATGATATCATGTCAAATGATAAAACCAAAAAGAGAAAGTTCCTCAGTGATAAAGAGAGAAGTAGACAGGAAGGGAAAAATATTTAAATACATTCCTGCATCAAGTTGTTTTTACAATATCAGATACTTTTCACTGTGAGGATAGAACTGGAAACACATATTAAAATTAAAATAAAATAAATAAAAAAATTAAATAAAATGACAAAAAAAGCATATGAGCATGTTTAGATTTTCACCATTTTTCAGATTCTATGCACTTTTGTCAAGCTTCCAAATACTTTTACTGATTGCTCAGTAGTTATACTGTCAACTCAGTAATTGTATGACATGCTACTGCTTCATTGCCAGAGGACTTTTCCAAAGCATATATAAGTGACCTGTCCAACCACATTCTGTACAGATACGTAATCTTGACTGAATCTGCGTCAAGAAAGGATTTTATTTTAAAAAGGGATGTCCCATTACTCTTATTACTGCAAAGTGACAGGTAAATTGTTGTCCTCAAAATGGCATCATCTTAGAAATAGGTGAGATACTGCCCACAATGTATTTCGAATAAAGGCTTTGTTACATTTCAGCTTCAGGCTTTTGAATTACATCAGGATATACAATAAATGCAAAAATGAAAAGAAAAAAAAAACACAGCTTATCATAACGTATACCAGACCACATATGCAATGTGTGCTGTTGCATCAGTTGCTGTGCACGTCTGTTGCACTCAGTCACAATTACATCTAACAGGCTGTCAATTATGAACAGATTGAAAGGAGTCACCTGTACCTGATACACCTATCTTGCTACCAGTAGATCCAGTGAAGAGCAGTTTTGACAGCTGCCCAGCACTCCTGTGAAGTTGTGCGATAGTTTACTGTTTGAGCAACATCATCTCCTCCATATGGTTCAGTAATGATAGAACTGGTGCTGTCACTGGCCATTTCTGTCACTATTATCACAAAATAAATTGCTTTCTTTTTTGCTCACTTTATACAATAGTTTCCTATATTCAGCTCTCCATGCTGCAAAAAAAAAAAAACAAACACAAATACTGTTCCAATGGTTGCCTTCTGTCACAAACTGCTGTTCACTGGAGACCAGTAACTTCAGAGATGGTATAGAAAGGTTCTCTTAGGAATAAAGGGGCCTAGTGGCAGTAGTATTTCTTTGAAAAACATCTATCCATCCATCCATTTTCTAACCCGCTGAATCCAAACACAGGGTCACGGGGGTCTGCTGGAGCCAATCCCAGCCAACACAGGGCACAAGGCAGGAACCAATCCACCACAGGACACACACAAACACACCCACACACTAGGGCCAATTTAGAATCGCCAATCCACCTGCATGTCTTTGGATTGTGGGAGGAAACTGGAGTGCCCGGAGGAAACCCACGCAGACACGGGAAGAACATGCAAACTCCACGCAGGGAGGACCCGGGAAGCGAACCCGGGTCTCCTAACTGCGAGGCAGCAGCGCTACCACTGTGCCACTGTGCTGCCCTCTTTGAAAAACAAAGAACAAATATATTAATTATGATTCATTACAGGGCTCCTGAAGCTCACAGGACCCTGGGCTACAGCTCAGGTTAGCCCATACAAGAGTCTGGTCATTGCTTCAATAATAGGAATATGTCAACTAATCATTAATTCTTTTTCTCAATTATTGACCCACTACTATGAAACATCTCTGAAAGGTTTACAGCTTGACTTGAACTCTATACATGACTGTAATAGTTATAACAGATTTCCTTCCATTGCCATTTTCTTTTTGAGCCATGAGGGTTTTCCCTTGGGATATCTTCTGTATTTACAAACCACCTGATCACCAGGATTCTGTGCAAAAATATTTTAACAGGTTTGTGCTGCACCCTGTTATGATCCCCTAAAGTCCTTTAATGACACTTGAATCCACAACGTCATATGTCTCAAAAAGAACTTAACACAGAAACACAACTGAGCTGTTTATTGTAGGTTTGTCTTATGAAAGAACCTTCGTCACAGCTTTTCTATGTGAGCACACCTAACCAAGTTCTTAAAAGATAATGCCCTGCAGTATTCCCGCACCTTCTCCACCTGCACTGCCTGTTAAACTTTTGTTAGGGCATGTCTGTTCTGAAAAGGATGCCCTACCCTAAACTATAAAAAGATAAAACATCATCTAAAGTATGATAATTTTTCCTCATTGCTCAAGTATTGAGGTCATACAGTACATTTTTATTAGGGTGTGTACTGAATGTAATCCTTGTGTCACAATCACCAACTACCCTGTTTCAGGTGTTGATAGCAAGACACTATTTACTAATTATTTTAGAATTGTTTCTATGTATACATTTATAGCATGCAATGAAAAAAATATACATATCTAAAGTGTGCTTTGAAGCACTCAGGTATTACTTCAGTGGGCCTTGAAATACGGTTTTGCCATACAATATAATATATTGTGATAAGTGCCTTGGGAAAAGATTGCAGAAGTCAGGGACACATTTCTGCTAAGGAAGGCCCCAAGAATAACATAGAAGTACACACTGATAGAGAAAAATAAAAAAGGAGGATGACAAACCCATAAATACATCAGATGCATCAGTAATGTTAGGGTGTCTGCAATATGGGTCCTTGGACAGCCTTTCATACTTTAAACCCTAGGTGCCTTGAAGATGTGGTATTTTAAAAGCAACTAAAGTTTAGAGGTGCGGGAAAACAAGACACTGCCAGAGGCAAGCATATGACTGCTGCTGAGCCCGAAAGTGTCCTAGAACAAAGTTTAAGGCTGCAAATATTTGTTTTTTTCCTCCCAGCACTATTATATTTTTATTTCATTGGCTAAAAAACTTTTCATTTTGTGGAAGAAAAAAAGCCATAATATTTTAATTTAATGAAAGGAGGTCTTTAATAGCATTAATGCTGATCCAGGACTTTAAAAGTAAAGTTCTGAATGGCCAGTTAACTCAGTGCACACACTTTATAGCTTAGAATTTCCCTAAATGCTTATTTCATGCCTTCAAGAGTTAGGTTATATCTGATGACCTTTAGTTTGCACACATTTAACAGTTGCATTGCTTACAGAGATCAATAATTGTCTTATAAGTAACTGCCTATTTTTGAAACTACAAAATACATATAAAGATACAGATTTGCTTACAACTTAAAGAAAATAACTAGAATTAAACTATTTAACATATATGAAACCCAGTTCATTACTTATTCTTAAACAACTACATACAGTATATTTTCCTAGTGACATGATTTAAAGTTAACAGAGCCGAATAGAAACCCTGAACAGATACATAAAAACTGAGCTCTAGATAATCAAGATCAATGTTCCCTGTAACTTTTAGCTGGCTGTGTGTACAAAACATTTTTTGATGCAACTTTTTTTAACTGAATACTGATGCTACAAATTTGAGATTTTTTAAAAAATTATAAAAAATAAATGTTACTTTATGAATTGTATTTGTTTTAATTAAGTAGAAAATAGAGAAAATGCTAACCATTTGAAAAATTTTAGTACCCTGTGGTGTTCTTACACACTATATATATATATATATATATATATATATATATATATATATATATATATATAATATAAAAAATCTGATATATATATATATATATATATATATATATATATATATATATATATATATATATATATAATATAAAAAAAATCTTGGGTCGAGATGTGATTTTTTTCAGAGACACTTTAATGTCCCACGAGACAAGGAGGACAGCTGCTGTGCAGGCTTTTAAATGTTCAAAGCATGACATGCAAATCACTCAGCACGGCACAAGCAGCAGCAGCAAGCCAGCTGATTGAGCATAGAGGAGGTAAAAAAAAATGTATTTGTTGTCCTTAGCTAAGGTGACCATCCGTCCCCATTTTCCGGGGACAGTCCCCTTTTTCGGACAACTGTCTCCACTCAGAAACATGTCCCCGTTTTGTCTCCGGTTTAAGATTTCATCCCCGGTTTCAGCTGGTTCACTTTTTTGAATGTATCTCATCACCACGATAATTTTAACTCGGTGCGCGTGCACAGTGTTTTGACGGAGGTTATGCTTTACCGCATCCGGCAACTTTGGCGAGAAATCACGTGATAAGCTTTCGCTTTGTATTCTGTAGTGTTTAGAGTTCCTACTCATGATCTGTAGAGTGTAGCCCCCCTGCCCGACCATTGGTCCAAAAAATTCTGGTCACCATAGTGGTAATGCGCGGGTCGCGTCTTACCAAATTTAAGTATGTAGCAGCATTTATATTCACTATAAGAAAGTGCACTTACCGTTGGTGTGTTCAGGGCGCCGTCGCGGGAATGCGGGGCCGTCTAGCGGGTGAGCGCAGTGAGGCGCGGGGTGTTGGACACACGTGGGGCCGGTATAATGGCCAGTACGGGCTCCGCCGCATGTGTTCATTTTTACACTCCGGTGTCCTCGCAGCCTGCCTAGTGCAGGCGGTTTAAAGTGTGGCGCGCCTAAAAGAGGAAGCCAGCATTGGTTTGAATCAGAGATGGGGATCCCATAATGTCAAAAATGGTTTACTTACTGGTGAGTCAGCAACGGTCGTGCTTGAGCTCAGCATAGCCGTTGGCTGTACCGGAGGGCTTATACACGCGCGCGGCCCGCAGGAGTTTGGTTTTAAATACATAGTTGCTCGCGGCGTGTGGCGTGAATGCGCTACCGTCTACCGGGATAGGTGCATGAGGTAGACATGTTGGCAGATTGGCTGATTGGCTGGACAATCTTGCCGGTTATATTTAAAGAGTTACCGGCCAACAGGGGTCGTCAGTGGACCTAAGAGCAAGGTAGGAATAAGCACTGCTGAGCTATTTGTAGGAGCAGTTGTAATTTTGGCGGCTTTTGCATATATTCTTTTTCTATATAGAGTTATATATCTCCTAGTGATTATTTTTGGTGGAGGTATATATACTTATTTGGTGCTGGGATAGTTTTTGATTTTGGGTTTGGTGCAATTGTTTTATTTTTGTATATACACACACTTGTTTTTGTGCATATTTCTTTCCTGCTGGAGGAACGTCTTGAACCAGGGATAAAAGAAGACAACCTTCATTATTGGAGCGTGTGTGTGTAGTTTTTGTAGGAGTGCACTGTTTTTGTAAATACACCATATTTTTCCTTTTTGTTTGTTTTTATTTATTTTTGAAGAGTCAGGGTTGAAGGACTGTGTGTTAAAGCCCACCTGACACTACTGTATTTTTTTGTGTACAGCACTCTTGTAAATAAATTTGCACCATTCACCCTTCAATTTTTGTCTGTGTCTCATCTCTCCATTTGATCCCGTTCGGTTCATGAACTATCAGATGTCCAGAGTGTAGGCTGGGGCCACTTCCCACTACACGGGATATCACAGTTTGGTGGCAGCGGTGGGATAGATCAAGTTGGAGAGAGAGAACATTTTTTGAGCACAGACGAAGACTGTGGATACAGTATGGCTCCAAAAAAACAGGCTGGAGTGGAAACTCCTGATCGGGGACATGGAGTTGACTCCAGTACAGCTCAGGCTACAGAGGATACCACCAGCACCGGTGACATCAGAGTTGTGGAAACACTCTTGCGTCAGTTCATAGCTGTCCAGGAGGACAAGGATCGGCGGTTGGAACATCGTTTCAAGAGCCTCCAACACCAATTCACCCAGCTCCAGGGACAAGTGGATCTAGTACAGCAGTCACGGTCGCAAGTCTCAGAAGAACCTGCAGAGAGGAGCAGAGGTTCACCAGTGAGAATCATGGATTATCCTCGCCTGATGCCGTTTGCCGAGCCTGAGGACATCAAGCACTATTTAACAACCTTTGAAAGGATGGCGACAGTATGTGGCTGGCCAAAGTCGGAATGGGCAGTCCGTTTGGTACCCTTGCTGACAGGGAGAGCCAGAGCAGCATTTTTGGCCATGCCAGCGGAGGAGTCTTTTTGGTACGACAGCCTTAAAGGGGCCATCCTAGAAAAATTTGAAATTAGCACAGAAACTTATAGAATTAGATTTCGCTCTGTAGAGTGGGAACATGGACAGTCTCCGAAGGAGCTGCTGGCACTCCTAAAAGAACTTTGTACAAAATGGTTACAACCTGATAAACACACTGTGGATCAAATAATTGACTTTGTTTTATTAGAACAACTTTTACAGGTGTTCGATGGCAGACTGCGGACCTGGGTGGAGGAACATCGACCTAAAACCTCCAAGGAAGCTGCAGACCTTGCAGAGGTGTTTTTGGCCGCTCATCGTCCGAGGAATCTGCAAGAGAAGACAAAGTCAGCATGAAACCTAGACCGATGGAACAGCCCAAAGGTATGTCTGGGTTGATACGGTCGTGGTCCAGTTAGTGCAGTCCACCTACCTGAGAGAAGAGTTTATAGGGAAGGAGTGATTTGCTACGGTTGTAACCAAAAAGGCCACATTCATAGGAATTGCCCCAAGAAGAGAGAGACAAAGCTTTGTTTTGAACCCTGTCCCCTGCCCACAAAGAAGACTCCTTTAGTAAACCGGGAGAAGATGGTGAGGGTTACTATAGCTGGACGGCAGTACAAAGCACTGATAGATACCGGAAGCACCCAGTCTTTGGTGAGACGAGAGTGTCTGGAGGGCCAAGTGGTTGAGTCGGGGCAGAGCGTAGTTCTGAGGTGTGTTCACGGTGAAGAGGTCACCTATCCTCTGGTAAGGATAAACCTGGAGATAAAAGGTGTAGGTTACGAGTTGCCAATGGGAATCGTTGATAACATGCCATACCCAGTACTTTTAGGGTTGGACGTGCCGGGTATAGAAGACTTGGGGCAGAGTGCTCTGCAGGCAGAGGCACTTGTGGTTACACGGGCTCAAGCAGCCAAGCAGAAGGAGAGATCCCATGACAATTGGGATGAGCTGCCCTTTTCAATAACTGAGAGCCCGCGCACGTACCATAAAGCCCGGAGTCAGAGGAGGCAAGAGAAGCTCTGGGGCGTTCCCAGAAGGCTGGTAACTTTGTACCTCCTCCTATTCTTCCAGGTGATGCCTTTGACATCCCTAGTGATGTGGCCACTCAGCGTGATGACCCGAGCTTGCGTGTTTGTTTTGACAAGGCTGCGAGGGGACTCCAGGCTAAAACCGGAGAAAAGTTTGTCATAGAGCATGACATACTTTACCACCAAGATGAGGTGGACAGAGACTTGTGTTGCCGAAGAATCTGAGAGAGCGAGTGCTTTTTCTTAGTCATAGCAGCCCTTGGTCTGGACATATGGGGCAAGTAAAGACATCAGAACGGCTTGCTAGACATTTTTATTGGCGGGTTGGACAAAAGATGTGGCAAAATACATTAAAGAATGTGCGAGTGCCAAAAAGTAGGACCTGTAAAAAGGGGAGATAAGGTGCCCTTTAATACCACTGCCAGTTGTTGAAGAGCCATTCTCCAGGATTGCAGTCGATCTGGTCGGGCCTTTAGAGCGAGCCGCACTGGTTATAAATACATTTTAGTAGTGTGTGATTATGCGACACGGTTCCTGAAGCCTTTCCCTCAAGAAGACCAATGCCAGTAGTATAGCTAGGACGCTTATACAGCTATTCTCCAGGGTAGGGATTCCCAGAGAGCTTCTGACTGATCAGGGGTCCAATCTGACTTCCAAACTGATGAAACAAGTAAATAGTTTGTTAGGAATCAGGGGATTAAGGACCACACCCTATCATCCGCAGACTGACGGGCTTGTAGAAAGATACAATGCTACATTGAAGCAGATGTTGCGCAAGTTTGTGAATGAGACTGGGTCTGATTGGGACCAATGGTTACCTTACCTGCTTTTCGCATATCGAGAGGTTCCGCAGTCATCAACAGGATTCTCCCCATTTGAACTGCTATATGGTCGATACGTTCGCGGTCCACTCAGTGTTCTAAGAGAGACTCTAGAAGGAGATAAAGATAGAGCAGAATTGAAGAATGTGCTAACTTTTGTGCTCAACTTACAGGAAAAATTTGCTTACCTATCCCAGATGGTGAGAGAAAATATGGAGAAGGCACAAACTAAACAGAAGTCATGGTATGACAAAGCCGCAAGAGAACGTAACCTCGCTGTGGGACAAAAGGTACTTTTACTGCTGCCTACTACTGAGAGCAGCTTACTAGCTAAGTGGCAGGGGCCTTATACGGTGACAGCACAGAAAGGTCCAGTCACTTATGAGATTGAGATGCCTGACCATCCACGGAAGCCAAAACAGACATTTCATATCAATATGTTAAAGGCTTGGCATGAGAATACTAACCCTTCATTCCAGTTTCTCATTCGAAGTGTCTTGGAGGAGGATGAGGCAGAGGAACAGTATTTGCCATCCAGACCAGATGCTGTACTGTTGCCCTCATTGGAACACCTGAGTGACAGACAAAGACAGGAAATCCAACAGATCATTCCAGAGGGTTTGTTTGGAGCTCTGCCTGGTAAGACTGAGCTCATTCAACATAATATAAGACTTACCTCCCCAGGTCCAGTGAGAACTGCGTATTTCCGCATCCCGGCACGTTTGCAGGAGGTCTTCAAGGAGGAACTGGAGCAAATGAAACAACTTGGAATAGTTGAACCATCGGTGAGTGAATGGTGTAGTCCTGTTGTACTCGTCCCAAAGAAAAATGGACAAATGCGATTTTGTGTAGACTATTCAAAAGTTAATGCAATATCTGCTTTTGATGCCTACCCCATGCCAAGGGTAGATGAATTAGTGGAGCAGTTGGGTCCTGCTAAATTTTTAACAACTATTGATCTATGTAAAGGTTATTGGCAGATACCACTGACAGAAGAGTCAAAGCCACTTACCGCATTTCGAGCCTGGAGGCCTATACCAGTTCACCGTAATGCCATTTGGGTTACATGGGGCAGCTGCCAATTTCCAATGCCTGATGGACAAAGTGCTGCAAGGAGCAGAAGGCTACGCTAGAGCATATATTGATGATGTGGTAGTGTTTAGTCAATCATGGGAAGACCACTTAAAGCACCTTGCTGAAGTTTTCGACCGTCTAAAAGATGCTGGTTTGGTGATAAACCCAGAAAAAACAGTTTTGTGTAAGGACGAGGTGCAATACCTGGGTTACACCATAGGGGGCGGTATTATTCGTCCTCAGGTTGACAAAGTGGCTGCCATCCAGAATCGTCTGCAGCCAGCAACAAAAGACAGGTCCGTTCCTTTCTGGGACTAGTGGGTGGTACCGTCGGTTCATTCGAACTTTTCAAGCATTGCAGCACCCTATCTGACCTCCTGAAAAACCAAGCCCCTAGAAACATCAAATGGACAGAGACATGTGAACATGCTTTTAATACATTGAAAAAAGTTTTCTGTGAAAATGTATTACTGCACTGTCCTGACTTTTCCAAACCTTTTATTTTACAGGTCGACGCCTCAGGGGAAGGTTTGGGTGCCGCTTTAATGCAGGGGGAAGGAGAAGAAAGGAGACCTATTTTGTTTATCAGTCGGAAGCTATTTGATAGAGAAAAGAAATATGCAGTGTTGGAAAAGGAGGGACTGGCTATTAAATGGGCAATAGATAGTTTAAAATATTACCTTTTGTCAACAGAGTTTGTAGTTGAGAGTGACCATAGGGCTTTGCAATGGATGCAGCGAATGAGACATTCAAACGCATGTGTGGCCCGTTGGTATTTGTCGCTCCAGCCTTATAAATTTCAGGTACGCTATGTGTCGGGAAAGAAAAATCTCGTGGCGGATTATTTGTCCCGACTTTGCGACCTGTAATCTTAAGGGGGAGGGTGTGTGGTAATGCGCGGGTCGCGTCTTACCAAATTTAAGTATGTAGCAGCATTTATATTCGCTATAAGAAAGTGCACTTACCGTTGGTGTGTTCAGGGCGCTGTCGCGGGAATGCGGGCCGTCTAGCGGGTGAGCGCTGTGAAGAGCGCGGGTGTTGGACACACGTGGGGCCGGTATAATGGCCAGTACGGGCTCCGCCGCATGTGTTCATTTTTACACTCCGGTGTCCTCGCAGCCTGCCTAGTGCAGGCGGTTTAAAGTGGCGCGCCTAAAAGAGGAAGCCGGCATTGGTTTGAATCAGAGATGGGGATCCCATAATGTCAAAAATGGTTTACTTACTGGTGAGTCAGCAACGGTCGTGCTTGAGCTCAGCATAGCCGTTGGCTGTACCGGAGGGCTTATACGCGCGCGACCCGCAGGAGTTTGGTTTTAAATACATAGTTGCTCGGGCGTGTCGCGGCGTGTGGCGTGAATGCGCTACCGTCTACCGGGATAGGTGCATGAGGTAGACATGTTGGCAGATTGGCTGGACAATCTTGCCGGTTATATTTAAAGAGTTACCGGCCAACAGGGGTCGTCAGTGGACCTAAGAGCGAGGTAGGAATAAGCACTGCTGAGCTATTTGTAGGAGCAGTTGTAATTTTGGCGGCTTTTGCATATATTCTTTTCTATATAGAGTTATATATCTCCTAGTGATTATTTTTGGTGGAGGTATATATACTTATTTGGTGCTGGGATAGTTTTTGATTTTGGGTTTGGTGCAATTGTTTTATTTTTGTATATACACACACTTGTTTTTGTGCATATTTCTTTCCTGCTGGAGGAACGTCTTGAACCAGGGATAAAAGAAGACAACCTTCATTATTGGAGCGTGTGTGTGTAGTTTTGTAGGAGTGCACTGTTTTTGTAAATACACCATATTTTTCCTTTTTGTTTGTTTTATTTATTTTTGAAGAGTCAGGGTTGAAGGACTGTGTCTTAAAGCCCACCTGACACTACTATATTTTTTTGTGTACAGCACTCTTGTAAATAAATTTGCACCATTCACCCTTCAATTTTTGTCTGTGTCTCATCTCTCCATTTGATCCCGTTCGGTTCATGAAGTATCAGATGTCCAGAGTGTAGGCTGGGGCCACTTCCCACTACACGGGATATCACAACCATACCTTAGTATGTGTTCAGCCCCCCTCTTCACAATGCGAAAGGCAGACACGCAAAGTGGCTAGCGCGTAGCACACCCTGGGGTAAGGGGTGGCGAGCAAAGCAAGCAGGGGCAAAGCACCCTAGTATATATATATTGTAAAAGATGCAACAACAAGCAGCATAAAGGTTTGGGGTTTTCCGGCCCCGTATATTGCAGACAATCCACAATTAATCAAAAAATAATAGGTCAAAATATAAACACAACAGTTCATATGAGCGACACCGAGGATGGTGTCGGCGGCCATTTTATGTAGGAGGAGCCGGAAGTGGAGGAATGCTGGGAAGGAACCGTGAGGGAAGATGGAATTGATGACGTCAGGAACAATGGCGAAGGAAGGGCGGAAGTAATGTGCTGAGGGCAAATGAGGCTTATGGTGGCGGAACGTCTTTTTTCCTGGAAGAAAGCAAAGGAGAAAGTCTTCCAAAGCGTGTTAAGGTTCGTCCGCGGTCTCCTATTCGTGCGTGCGTGACACGACCCCCCCCTCAGCCCAAGACTGTCAGGTCGGGTGGACATAATCGACTGGTCGTGGATGCGAGAGAGGGCATTGTCATTGGCCTGAAGGTTGCCGCGACGATAAGTGACCGTGAACTTATAGGGTTGTAAGTCCAGAAACCACCTGGTGACCCGCGGATTCGACTCTTTGTGCAGGGACATCCACTGAAGCGCAGCATGATCAGTCACTAGAGTGAATTCGTGACCCAACAGGTAGTACCGGAGATGGGTTACAGCCCACTTAATGGCCAGGGCTTCCCTCTCCACTGCCGCATACCTGGTCACTCGGTCCAGCAGTTTCCGGCTTAAGTACATCACGGGGTGTTCGACACCATCGGCGCTTTGGCTAAACACGGCCCCCAGGCCTGTGTCCGAAGCGTCGGTCTGGAGGATAAAAGGGAGCCCAAAATCAGGGGTCCTTAATACAGGTGCCGACGTTAGGGCCTTTTTTAGGTCACCGAATGCGTGTTCCGCCTTGTCGTTCCCTACCACGTGTAGGGGAGCGCCCTTCTTTGTTAAATTGGTCAAGGGTGCTGCCCTTTCAGAGAAGCGGGGTACGAACCGGCGGTAGTACCCCACCAACCCCAAGAAAGCCTGCCCCTGTCTCTTGGTATTCGGACGGGGCCATTCCAGGATGTCTTTGATTTTGGAACATTGGGGTCTCACCTGTCCTCGTCCCACAAGGTAACCTAAATACTTGGCCTCCTTTAAGCCAAAAAAACACTTACGGGGGTTAATGCGCAGGCCGGCTTTAGCTAGTGTCGCGAGGACAGCAGAGACCTGGAATAGATGACGACGTCATCCAGGTAGGCGGCACTATAGGACTGGTGGGGCTTCAGCACTCTATCCACCAGACGTTGAAATGTCGCTGGGGCCCCGTGCAGCCCAAATAGGAGGACCTTGTATTGCCAATGTCCACTAGGGGTGCTAAAGGCTGTTTTTTCTTTTGCAGATGCCGTTAAGGTAATTTTGCCAATACCCTTTCGTCATGTCAAGAGTAGTCAAGTATCGAGCCGCACCCAGCCACTCAAGTAGGTCATCAATGCGGGGCATCGGGTAGGCATCGAACTTGGAGACCTGATTCAGACGTCTAAAGTCATTATAGAACCTCCAGGAGCCATCCGGCTTGGAAACAAGGACAATAGGACTGGACCAAGGACTGTGGCTCTCCTCAATAATGTCCATATCCAACATCAGTTGCACCTCCAGTTCCACTTCAGCGCTTTTTGCCTCCGGGAGTCTATAGGGCCTCCCCCGGACGATTACTCCGGGGTCCGTGACTATATCGTGAGCAATTAGCAAGGTCCGGCCCGGTGACTCGCTCACTACTTTGGGGACGGCCCGGATTGCCTGGGTTATCTCCTGCCGCTGTAGGGGTGTCAGCTCATCACCGAGGTTAAGGGCAGACGTGCTAGCGAATAGGGAGAGGGATCTACGAGTGTCGGGAGACTCCTCCCTGTCCTTCCAAGGTTTTAACAAATTGACGTGGTAGATCCTCTCACTCGGCTGACGATTAGGTTGTTTAACTAAATAGTCGACGAGCCCCTTTCTTTCCTTAACCTCGTATGGCCCCTGCCAGTGAGCTAGCAACTTGGAATGGGAGGTAGAAACGAGCACCATCACTCGATCTCCCGGGTGGAACTCCCGGAGGACGGAGTTGCGGTTGTAACACCGGGCCTGCGCTGCCTGCGCACGAGTCACGTGGTCCTTTAGGAGTGGCCTGATTTTAGCGAGTCTGTCGCGCAACTGCGCCACATACTTCAATATATTGAAGAAGGGAAGGGCCTCAGCCTCCCAGCCCTCTTTTAGTATGTCCAAAAGTCCTCGGGGTTGTCGCCCGTACAATAACTCAAAAGGGGAGAAGCCCGTAGAGGCCTGGGGCACTTCCCGGTAAGCAAAAAGCACGAGCGGTAGGAGCTGGTCCCAGTTCCTGCCATCGGCGTTGACTACCTTGTGGAAAATCTGTTTAAGCGTCTGATTAAAACGCTCTACCAGCCCGTCTGTTTGAGGTTGATAGACAGATGTCTTCAAGTGCTTTATTCGCAGTAATCTGGCAACCTCCCTGAACGTATCTGAGGTGAAGGGTGTACCCTGGTCCGTGATGACTTCTTTGGGGATACCCACTCTAGAAAATAGGATTGGGTAGCGTAATCCACCATGACCAGTATATATTTGTAGCCACGGTTTAAGGGTTCCAGGGGTCCTACTAAGTCCACCCCTATTCTGTCAAAGGGAATATCTATCAGGGGTATTGGGACGAGAGGAGCGCGGTCCCTCCTAGGAATCTGGTGAATCTGACGTTCCGGACAGGATTGGCCGAAGCACCGGAACCTCCTCATTGATCCCGAGCCAGTAAAAACGGAGTTTTATCCTTTCTAGTGTATTTTTGGCCCCGAGGTGGGTGCCTAGGAGGTGAGCGTGAGCTAGTTCACATACCTCCCGCCGGAAGGTACGCGGAACTAGCAACAACTTCCGCACCTCGCCCTCATGGGTCGCCACCCGATACAACAGATTATTCTCCATAACAAAAAAGGGCTCGCATGGCATGGATCTGTCAGCTTGTGAGCTGCCTGGAAGAACAATCGCATTACGGGCACACCGCAGGAAATCATTATTCCACTGCTCCCTTTTAAATGAGGCAGACGTGGAGCGAAACTAATAATCCAAACTGCTCAGGGGGTCTTGTGAGCTGGTCAGCGGAAGCGTTCCCTGGCTCATCCCTTCTCCGGCGGATACTTCCGGGTCAGGGTCCGTCGCCGAGGAAGCGTCCCCCGATGTGCCTGCGCCATTAGGGCCTGCCCCAGAGCACGGCGTGGAGACCGCGGGAAGGGCGCCTCGCCCCCTCATAGCCATACCCAATGAGGCCCCGGGAGCGGTGTGTGTCTTACCGCACTTTCTGTGTGACCAGTCTTGTCCCAAAATCACTGGATAGGGGGGTTCAGGCAACACCGCGACCACCAGATTAGACAACTGCCCCTTCCAGGTGATGTAGCAGTGAGCAGAACGATATGACTTGGTCTCCCCATGTACACACGTGACTTGCAAATGTTGCTTAAGCCACTGTCGCGGTAATACATAACGGCGAGCAACAATGGTTCGGACTCGCCACGGGGTGGCCCAGGTGGCCCAGGTGCAGTCCATCGGCTCCGTGGTGTTCAGAGGACAGGTCGCCAGTAGGTGGCCGGTCTCACCGCACTTATAACAGCGCGGGGAGGCCGGCTTTTCTTTTGGTTTCTGCGGCACTTCCGCAGCATGTTGAGAGGGCTTGGGGGTGGCCGCCCGTCCCTGTCGGTTCCCACGAGCTTGCCTTTCCGACCCCCCGGCTCGGTAGACCGCGAGCTGACGTTCCAAGACTTCCAGGAGTCCTAGCATGTCCTTGTAAGGGTGGCGTTGGACCTGCTGGGCGAGGGAGCTAGGCATGGCGTTTACGAGGCCCTCACAGGCCATCTGCTCTACTACCTTCCGGGCTTGAGGGCCCTCGGGCCGTAGCCAGCGCCCCATTTTACCCCAGAAGTCGAAGGTCTGGGCTCGGGCCGGCTTTTCTGGGTCGAATTGCCAGCTCCACCATTCACTCGCCTGCTGGCCCGGCGTAATGCCGTAGTGTGCCAGGATCTCCTGTTTTAGGAGGTCATAACTCGGGGAGATTGTAGTAAGCCCACTGCGCGGGTCCCTTCAGGTAGGGCGCCAGGATGGACACCCACTCGGACTGCTGCCACCCGTTCCGGGTGGCCGTCCTTTCAAATATCCCCAGGTACGACTCTATGTCGTCAGCCTCTGTCATCGGCACTAGAGGCGGAGGCGTTGGCCGAGGTGGATCGGGTCTTGCCCTCTGGGCTTCAGCCAGCCGTTGCCGCCAACTCCCGGGTGGTAGCGGCTTGCACTTGCTGCAGGGACAGAATCTGGGCATTCATCCCCTGCAGCACTGTGTTGAGGTCCTGTCCTTCAGTCATTTCTATCGGAGCAGTATCCCGCCGACTACGCCACTGTAAAAGATGCAACAACAAGCAGCATAAAGGTTTTGGGTTTTCCGGCCCCGTATATTGCAGACAATCCACAATTAATCAAAAAATAATTTCATATGTGCGACGCCGAGGATGGCATCGGCGGCCATTTTATGTAGGAGGAGCCGGAAGTGGAGGAATGTTGCGAAGGAACCGTGAGGGAAGATGGGATTGATGACGTCAGGAACAATGGCGGAGGAAGGGCGGAAGTAACGTGCTGAGGGCAAATGAGGCTTATGGTGGCGGAGTGTCTTTTTTCCTGGAAGAAAGCAAAGGAGAAAGGTTAGTACCCCGGCATTCCCTGCCCGTAACGTCTTCAAGCGTGTTAAGGTCCGTCCATGTCTCCTATTACGACGTGCGTATATATATATATATATATATATATATATATATATATATATGGATATTTTACTTGTTATATAATATATAATTTCAAATGTTAGTCCAAATTTTTTAATTTTGTCAGTGTACAGTATATAGTTATTCACATTTGAACATAAACAATGTAAGCAAAAATGAATAAAAGAAATACCAACACATCCCAAAAACCTGCAACTAACTTGTTTGATTTTTACTGTCCCTACCAACTCTATTTTGAAAACAAATGTTGAGCCTCATCAACTCCAAAAATTGAAATCACAATTTGCTATTGGTATAATATCATAAGCAGACCACTTTTGGATTTTATTTACTAGGAACTGGTTGGCAAAGAGCAAACCAAGGGTTTTTATAACACTTATGTGGAACTTGTCTATTATTATTTTTGCAAGTGATGAAAACTAGGGGGAGAATTTATTTTTTACTCAATGAAGTAAATTGTCATTGGTATTGTCTGCTAACATTTTAATTTTTGCATAGACTAGATGAAATTATTCTAGAGAATTAAAACTCCATTTCTGAAACAATACAGATAATAAATCCAACTCTGAGAATACATAATTTATAAATTTTAGGGTTTCTGATTTTTTTTAATATATTTATGGACCATTAAGTAGTAATTTATTCTGGAAGAGATGCTTTTTACACATATTACCCTTATTTAGAGACAAGATCTTTTTTAAACACTATTTCCTCATTTTACTTGTTACTAAATGCCTTATTTATTGGATTTTCCATAGAAAACTGAATTATGTTTTCTAGGTTAACCTCAGTAATGCAAGCAAATAAATAATATACCTAATAACTTGTATTCTATTTATAAAAGTTTTACATCTACAACATAAATTTCACAAAACAAAATGCAACATAAATTATTCAGTACAAGATCCAAGAGTGCAGCAAAATAGAGAAATTATGGACCACTTTTAAGTTGGCTGTCAAAAGAATGTGATGTGCAGTGCAATGGTAGCAGGAGAGCTTGACAGGTACTGCCACTGAGGTACAAATGAAGGACATAAAGTGTGAAACCTTGAATACCAACAGATAATGTCAAAATAAAAAAGTCCAAAATATGCTTGTAGTTCAGCTACAGTAGTGTGCCTCCATTGCTCACTGGAATACTTGGTTGCTGCTAAGGTGCTTAGGCTTCTGTGACATATAGTCTGGACCCAAGAAGAGGAGGAATGGGCATTATGCTGGAGTGGTTGAAGGAATTTCTCTGGGTCGTTGTCACAATGACTGTGGTGGAAGCAGACAGAATTAAAGTTTTTCTTTCCCCTTAATGTCATTTCTTGGAATTCCTCTCAAAGATTCATAATATATTCCCGGAATTTACATGGCACCACTGGTGTAAGGGACTCTTCTGTAACCTTTATAATGCGGTGATGGGGGGGGTCAGGGGTCAGGTTCCATCAGACTTTCAGAAACAAACCACAAAAATACATATTTAATTTTTGAAAACAAAAACAAATATTTTATGTGTTTTTAGGCCAAACAAATCAGTGAGAAACTGATGCATCACATTGCTCTATATCACAGGCAACAAACAGTTTGGCTCTATAATACTTGAAAGCTTCATAGGTTAGATAGCATACAATGACAAATTACATTAGAATAAGAAAAAGAAAGTATCTGACCAATACTTAATAAAGCACTAGCAAACAATTGCTTTACAAGCCATTCCCAAACTATGTCAAAGGTAACTTCTGTGTTTAAAACACAAATGGAAGAGGGAGCTGGTATAATGCTACTATTGCCATCGATGGAGCAGAACACAGCAGGAGAATACAGCATCGCAGCAAGCTTAAACGAAAATTCCTGCAAACATCTTCCATTTGTAGATGACCATAAGCCTATTAATAAAGATATGCCAAATGAACTGCCAGCCCCAGACCCTGGTAGAAATAATGATGCAGTATGTAGTACTTACAGTAAACAGAAATTAGTGAGTAAAAACACTGGAGTCTTTAAAATTACCTATGCACAGCAACAGTTTAATTTAATTTGCTCTCCACATAAATGTCTATTTGAATATTGTATGACTTCAATGGAGAGGCAGGCAGGTCTGAAATACAGCAGAACTCCCATTTAGTATTTGTCTAGGGGCCAACAAAAACGAAACTGTTAAATGCTGAAAATGTGTAATTGGAGGACATTGCCTCTGCTTTGTCAGGATCCCATGCTGTGTTTTTATTTTTTATAGTTTCCCTGCCGTTATTTTTATGATTACTAGTTATGATCCAGTTTGAATCTGGTCTGATTTGTGGAAATATTAGAACATTTGAAAAATTGTAATGGGAACAGCTCATTTAGTCCAACAAACTTGTCCATCATATTCACTTAGATAGGTCCCTAAAGTCTTGTTATTGTCCTTTATATTAATTCATATTGTTATTTCTTTTCATGAATATTACCATGTTGTTAATAGCAACTGCACTGTCATTAAACCACCAGAGCCTAAGTCCCAGTTGCAGGGTGGCATGTACCTTTCATATGATTTTTTTTAAGTTAAAAAACTCCATGTTTACACTGCAGTTCTAATTTGATTTTTACGTATATTTGACACAGAACTGATCTTTTTGAAGAAGTGCCATTATCAAAAAATGACATGGTATCAAAACCTTTCTAAAAGGCTTTACATGACTTTTGTAATGATTGTTTTGCATTCAACCCCTCCACATTCCACTCTCACCATTTCTATCTCTTCTCAATGTCCACAGGTTTTTATTTGTAGAATATAAATTGTGATAACTGCGCTCAAATGAAAATCTATGATATTTTGTTTACCGTTTCTCTTCCTTGCTGTCATCAGCTAATGAATCTGCAGACTTTGTACACTGGAACAATGTAAAGAAGCAAAGTATTTGCCAATTATGTTGCACCTGTCTGACAAAATTGTTTGTATTGATTTTGCATATATGAGGCACATTTAGAATAGCAGGCTGTACACATTCATATCAGATTAATGTGAGCAGTCAAAAAAAATCAGATACAAGGCAAAAATTAGAATAGGGTCACTTTAAGCTCCTATGTGAAAAGTATCTTAGAAGATTTGCACTTGCTCAAACAAGAGCTTTTTTTGAATGGGTGGGGGCACAATTTCTGGTATTGTTGGGCACAAATTTTGATTAGGCCAGTAAATGGCACTCCCCACACCCTGTCTTTCCTTAGCCTTAGGAGCCAGAGGACTCCTGACTGCTAGCTGATGGCTTTCAGATAGAGTATGCGCACTACCACGTGGAGTCCATTTCCTGATTTCCATTCAAAACATATCAAGCCTTAAGTTATGAAACCTCTGTGTAATACAACCATTTCCCTCTTTGTTTCTTAGCTGTTCACCGTAGAAAAGCATGACTGATCATCAGGTCAAGTTCCATGCCCAGCAGGTAATATTGGTGTTACTTTACAGACTATTTAACAGCCAAGGCTTATCTCTCCACAGCAGTTTACCTGCAATCCTAGTCCAACAGTATCAGACTGGCTTTTCTGACATTCTGACTCAGTACTGCTCCCCTACCTGTATTTGACACAGCGGTCCAGATGCTAAGCATTATTCAGTTTGTTTATATTTGTGTACAACTCTTTACTGAGGAACAAAGTGTTGTAATAAGTTTCCAGGTAAAATGCAAATGCAAAAATATACAGATTACTAATTACATAATGAGTACACATAAAAATGTACATTTGTTTAGAGAGGAAAACAAAGTAGTTTGAAAGATCGAATGTTATTTACCTTTATTTATTTACTTACTTCCTACAGCTTAAAGTCACAAGTAGAGTGCAGAGCTTCCCATGTACATATTCAAAGTACAGCGATGGCAAAAGTGCATTCTTGCTCCGATTTAGAAGTGTTCACTGTTACAGCGCGTTTTTATGTGAAAACAGCAGTGTCAAATGCGGGGGCGTGGTGGGATCGTGAATGAGTCTGAGAGAATAAAACTGAATAAAAAAAAAAAGCTAACCTTTACAAGCATCATAAATTACACCAGCTGTTACAGACTGGAATCAAATGCATGTTTTTATTCTAAAATAGTAAGAATACAAGCAGCTCACTTCTCAAAACGGACTGATTGATATCGTTGCGCCACCGAAGTGGTCGTTGCAAATGTGTGTCAAAGTTGCACCCTAACCTGGGTTCTTTTCTGCGGTTATATTTTTGAATAAAAGCGCACTTGTTCTGTTATATTTGTACCTTTTGTGAAAGTGTTTCTTTGATATTTGGACTTCAGGCTTCACACATTATACACTTCATGTCTACATTTTGTCAATTATTACTAAAACATGAAAAAGTTTCTGTTTTAATTATGTGTTTACATAGATCGTTGTAGACACAGAACACACATGAAATGCAAGTGTTCCAAATAACGATATAGTATTTATAAAAGGTGTCATTTTGCTTGACTTCTCACTCTATACAACTCTTAAGCAACTGACACGCAGGTAAACAGACTTGAGCTGAGAAAACTGTGTGGGGTGGGGGGAATGTGATAGCAGTCTGCTGGCTACTTGCTACTTATCGACACATTTACAGGAGAAAGAGATTGACTGAGAGGTGAGAAGCAATTTAAGGTGGAATGGATCTATGATTTTTTTCGTAGGCTCTGGTAATTCTAGTGTTAAATAGCATAGCCCTTAACACCGCTACTAGCTCACTATCGCAATACAAGTTTTGTAACAGTTTAATAATCTGGGTGCTCAGTAATCTCTCTTCTGATGGAAGAATAAGAATCTCCAATCATTACCATCTAACCCACTAAGCATTATAGTAACCTGTTGAGATTCTGTTAACCCTTGCAGCCGAAACATTGCTTCCATTTGCAACTGCCCATCCGCCAACTTGATTTCACTCCCCTCACCCAGAAAACCTCTATAACCATGTAACACCAACAAATACTGGCATCATAGCTACTGGTCTTGCCTATCCCTCTACCTTTGCTCCATTCAATTGTGTTTCCTGTTTTCAAGTGATCCCTGACCCTGTCGACTTACACCAAAAATGCAACAGTGGATTGTCGCCACTGGGACACAGTGTTTATGTTGGACAGAGTGTTTTTTTTTTTTCTTTCAGTTGATTGATCTGGGATTTGATCCTTCTCCCTAGTTGAATGGGACTCTTTGCCACCAAGACTGTGGAGCTGTGGACTGTTATTTATGGACTGTAAATATTGCATGGGAAGTACTTTAATGATTTTATTGTTTTCAATAAAATTGATTACAAAAAGGCTTGATAAGTCTGATCTTTGGTTCATTGCATGTGTCTGTTTCTGGTTCCCAGAGAAAGAATAAGAAAGAGGGTGATAGTAGCAATACAACAAAACATTAGAAATTATAAGAAAGAAAGGTAGTGTCTTGGGTTGGGAGGGTTCCCAGTGCCCACACTCCACTGGGTGGCATAGTCAGGACTGGTGAAACAAACGCTTGATCATATCTGCTGCAAACAGGCAATCTTTGTGAAATAATGCAAAACGTCTGTGAAATAACACAGTCCATCCATCCATCCATTCTCTTATGCTTATCCTGGATCGGGTTGCGGGGGCAGCAGCTTCAGCAGAGAGGCCCAGACTTCCCTCTCCCCGGCAACTTCTTCCAGTTCTTCCGGGAGAATCCCAAGGCGCTCCCAGGCCAGCCGGGAGACATAGTCCCTCCAGTGTGTCCTGGGTATTCCCCGGGGCCTCCTCCCGGTTGGACGTGTCCGGAACACCTCACCAGGGAGGCGTCCAGGAGGCATCCTGATCAGATGCCCGAGCCACCTCATCTGACTCCTCTCGATGCGGAGGAGTAATGGCTCTACTCTGAGCCCCTCCCGGATGACTGAGCTTCTCACCCTATCTTTAAGGAAAAGGCCAGACACCCTTCAGAGGAAACTCATTTCAGCCGCTTGTATTCGCAATCTCGTTCTTTCGGTCACTACCCATAGCTCATGACCATAGGTGAGGGTAGGAACGTAGATCGACTGGTAAACTGAGAGCTTTGCCTTACGGCTCAGCTCTTTTTTCACCACAACAGACCGATGCAGAGCCCGCATCACTGCGGATGCCGCACTGATCCGCCTGTCGCTCTCACGGTCCATTCTTCCCTCACTCGTGAACAAGACCCCGAGATGCTTGAACTTCTCCACTTGGGGCAGGATCTCTCCCCCAACCCTGAGAAGGCACTCCACCCTTTTCCGGCTGAGGACCATGGTCTCAGATTTGGAGGTGCTGATTCTCATCCCAGCCGCTTCACACTCAGCTGCGAACCGATCCAGAGAGAGCTGAAGATCATGGCCTAATGAAGCAAACAGGACAACATCATCTGCAAAAAGCAGTAACCCAATCCTGAATCCACCAAACTGGACCCCTTCAACATCCTGATTACACCTAGAAATTCTGTCCATAAAAGTTATGAACAGAATCGGTGACAAAGGGCAGCCTTGGCGGAGTCCAACACTCACTGGAAATGGGCTCGACTTACTGCCGGCAATGCAGACCAAGCTCTGACAACGATTGTACAGGGACCGAGCAGCTCTTATCAGGGGGTCTGGTACCCCATACTCCCGGAGCACCCCCCACAGGATTCCCTGAGGGACATGATTGAAAGCCTTTTCCAAGTCTACAAAACACATGTAGACTGGTTGGGCAAACTCCCATGCACCCTCCAGGACTCTGCTAAGGGTGTAGAGCTGGTCCACTGTTCTGCAACCAGGACTAAAACCCCACTGTTCCTCCTGTATCAGAGGTTCGACTATCTGACAGACCCTCCTCTCCAGAACCCCCGAATAGACTTTTCCAGGGAGCCTGAGGAGTGTGATCCCTCTGTAGATGGAACACACTCTCCTGTCCCCCTTTTTAAAAAGGGGGACCACCACCCCGGTCAGCCAATCCAGAGGCACTGTCCCCGATGTCCATGCGATGTTGCGGAGACATGTCAACCAAGACAGTCCTACAACATCCAGAGCCTTGAGGAACTCCGGGCGTATCTCATCCACCCCTGGGGCCCTATCACCAAGAAGTTTTTTGACCACCTCGTTGACCTCAGTCCCAGAGATGGGAGAGCCCACCTCAGAGTCCACAGGCTCTGCTTCCTCATGTTAGTGGGATTGAGGAGGTCTTCGAAGTACTCCCCCCACCGACCCACAACATCCTGAGTCGAGGTCAGCAGCACACCATCCCCACCATATACGGTGTTGACACTGCACTGCTTCCCCCTCCTGAGATGGCAGACTGTGGACCAGAATCTTCTTGAAGCCGTCCGAAAGTCATTCTCCATGGCCTCCCCAAACTCCTCCCAAGCCCGAGTTTTTGCCTCAGCAGCCAAAATAACACAGTCATAATTGCGAAAAAAGGTAATTCCTATAAAAACATAATGCAGTGATTACTGTAAAATAACACCATACGTCTGTGTAATAGCACAGTCAGTACTGCAAATTCATGCAAATTTTATTGTAAAATAACAGAACTGATTTGAGACAAAATGCAATACTATTGTGAAAAATGTAATTCAGTTGCAAAAATAAGCAATACTATTGAAAAATAATGCAATTAAAAAAATTCTGAGGGATAGGAATAAGCTTTTATAGTTAATTACTTACATTTTTACAGCACTTTTTTAACTTATTTAATATGTTTCAAGTCAAGGTTATTTCTTCATAATTATTGTATTTATTTATACATTTTAAAATTGCCTTATCTGATCTTGCAGCTTATAATATGGATAAAGGATACATGGGTCCAAAGGTGAATGAAAAAGCCTTAACGCTGTAAGGGGAAAAAAAGTGTTATGCAAGGACATCATGACATCATGTGCCAGAATCTATACTAATAAAAAGCAAAGCCCTCACTGACTGACTCACTCACTCACTAATCACTAATTCCCCAACTTCCCGTGTACGAAGAAGGCTGAAATTTGGCAGGCTCATTCCTTACAGGTTACTTACAAAAGTTAAGCAGGTTTCATTTCGAAATTCTATGCATAACGGTCAACATTGTCCGCCATGTTAAACTTTCTTTTTTATGGCCCCATCTTCACGAAATTTGGTAGGCGGCTTCCCTGCGTTAACCGAAACCGATGTACATACTTATTTCAGTGGTATGACGCCACTGTCTGCCGCCATATTGAAGTTTCCAATGGTCTTTGTTACCGATGGGCCCATCTTCAAGAAATTTGATTTCCTAACGCTAACTGAATCCTACTTACGTCCATATATACGTCCATAGCCTGCAGTTCGGTCACCGTGTGAGGCGGCGTTGGGTCCCCCATCCCCACGCCTCGTCACTAATTCTCTAACTTCCCGTGTAGGTAGAAGGCTGAAATTTGGCAAGCTTATTCCTTGCAGCTTACTTACAAACGTTAAGCAGGTTTCATTTAGAAATTCTACGCGTAACGGTCATAACGGTCTACAATGTCGCCATGTTCAACTTTCTTATTTATGGCCCCATCTTCACTAAATTTGGTAGGCGGCTTCCCTATGCTAACCGAAACCGATGTATGTACTTATTTTGGTGGTATGACGCCACTGTCGGTCACCATACTGAACTTTTCAACAGTCTTTGTTGCCGATGGGCCCATCTTCAAGAAATTTGATTTCCCAACGCTAACTGAATCCTACTTACGTCCATATATACGTCCATAGCCTGCAGTTTGGTCACCGTGTGAGGCGGCGTTGGGTCCCCCATCCCCACGCCTCCCACGTTGTTGGCTGCCTGCCTATATAAGGCCGTCTGTTGCTCCGGTCTCTTCATTCCCTTCCTTGCTTCGCCACGGTATTCACGTCTCCCTGCTGATAACTGCAGCCTTTTTATTTACTCCGCGATTTCTCCGCTGTTTTATTGTTCGTTTATTACGATTATAGTTATTGTATCGGTATTTCAGACTTAGTTTACATTGTTCAGGTACCCATTTCCTTTATCTTTACAACCGTACCCCCATTAACATGTCTATTGAGGTGATGACCATCAATCAAAGAACTGTCACTTACAGAGTGGTTTCCATGCACGGTGATGGCGCCTGCCTTTTCCATTCTTTGTGTTACATATTGCACGGCCATATCAGGCTCACTCTTGATAGCCGGAGGAACATTGTGTCTTATGTATTGAATGACTGGAACAGGTTCAAGGTGTGGTCTGATGACGATACATGAGATAATTATACTACACAGGAGCACTATAAGAGTGAAATGCTTAAGCCCTTCACCTATGGTTCTGCATGTGAGTTGATGGCTGACGCTGAATTGTTCGGTTGTCGCTTTCAAGTGTACCAAAATGGCCAAATATTTTACACCTTTCGACAACCGCCAATGCCTCTTAAACATCTTAGATTCACAGGTGACGATTTGAGTAGTGGACACTTTGATGGTTATGAATGTTTAAACTATCAAAAGCTGGATGCAAAGTTATCGATGAAACCGGTTGTATGCTTACAACACTTGACAGATGCCGAATGTCACTTCAACACAACAAGTCCTGCAAATACTAACGTAATTGAAACAAACCATGAAACTCAAACGATTATGACAGCAGCAATCCAAGCTGTGAGATTTGAGGCAAGACTGATTTTCATATGGCGAACTGTACGTTGCATGCTCAAGAGTAAGCTCAGCGCACAGCTTGGTTACAACCAGAGGGCCGAACTGACAACGTGGCATACAAAGAGATCCTTAACAAATAATTATTGGTATATTTTCCCTCAGTTTAAAAAGGTTTACTTTTCTTCTTAATAAAAATTTTAAGGCAGTACTTCGCCGCTGCAATGCGCGGGTATTTTGCTCTTACTTTATATTAGGAACTGAGATCACATAAAACATTTAACTTTGTGCTTTGTTCTGTGATAGTAGTTTACATATAAGAAGTCTTATTCTGGTAAACCAAATGTTTACATAAGACTTTTAATAATTCCCTATTTGGGAACCTTTGGCTTTTATTTAATAGCAGAGGGGTATAGAATGTATCTTTTATCTGATTGCCAATTGGTAACATTGAAATGTTTATCAGCTACTACATGTAAATGAACCTAAGTGATAACAGGAGCTGTTATCTTAAGACTAACCATGCTTGGTATGGAGAGCCTGGCTGTTAAAGTTGTGAGTGCAAATACAGGATATCCTTGGATTTCATTTATAGCAATGACTCAAGACTTTTTTATCTCAAGTATTTTCCCCAACGACCATTACCAATGCCCAATTTTCAAGCCAAAAATGTAAAAAATTTGCATTTGAAATAACATACATATTGCAAAACAATGTATCCATATATTTAAAAAAAAAAAGCACAAAGCAAAACAGTCATTTTAAAAGGAGACCTTACATTTTACTCTGCCACTCATCTTCCTCAACAAAATTTTTCAGTGCAATGGGGCGTGGATTTACCTCAGAAAGTTATCACTAAGCACCGTTATTGACATTGAATGTTGATGCGTGGATGTGAATTGGTTCTTGCCTCTGTTCTGTAGACAACTAGGCAATAATAACTAAAAAAAGTGGCACTTAAGATCGGTTCTATTTTTTCCATTATATGTAAACTTACTTCATTATTTTGCAAAGTTATTTCCAGCTATTGCAGTACTGACAATATACACACATCCTTCAGTGAGAGAGAATATTGTAATGACCTGGGGCCTCATGTATAACGCTTTGCATAGAATTTACCTAAAACATGGTGTACAGACAAAAACAGAAATGTGTGTATGCACAAAAAATCCAGATGCATAAGTTTGTGCGTACGCCAATTTCCATGTTTTTCCGCTACATAAATCCCAGTCAGCGTGAAATGTATCACACATGCACAGGCCTGCCACCCCATCCCATTTCCTCACAGAATTATGCCTCTTTTAATATGCAAATCAATATAAATAGCCCTTAAGTTTAGCGTTTTGTGAAAAGACAATGGCAAAAGCATGGGGGGAAAAAGAAAAGTTTCAGTGAATACGAAGTGGAGGCAAGGACAAATGTACTGTTTGTTCGTCCAAGCAGTGGTATAAACAACAAAAGAATTTTGATCAAGTGACATAGAGTGGCAGAGAAACTCACACAGTGCCCAAAATAAAAAACAAGTGGTCAGATATCAAAGTCGTTGTGAAAAGGCGACTCATACCCCACCGTCTGAGTGTCATGTGGAAGCACATTATAGTAGAGAGAAAAAAAAAAATAAACAGGGGCACAGTGGAAAAAAAGGTCAAAATTTCCACTTTAATGACATAGTTTATTTTGTCATTAAAGTAGAATGTCATAAACTTCATCTTAAAATTGCTTAATTTACTAGTTTCTCAAATCCCATCATAACTAAAGTACCATGTTAAATACATCATATTCTATGTGTTCTTTGAAGTACTCTATGAGGTAATTGAACTTGAAAGTACAGTACAAACAGCTCTTCCGGGAGCACTTGATGAACTGATTGAGTGTGTTTAAAGCTCTTGGGATGAAACTGTTTCTGAACCGCAAGGTCCACACAGGAAAGGATCTGAAGCGTTTGCCGAATGGGAGCAGTTCAAATAAATGCGCATGGCTGAGGCAGCGTGTGCTAGAAGCTGTACCCCTAGAATTCTCTCCGCCCTTGACGCAATCTGCCATACAGCTTTCAGATCAGCTGCTGTAGAGCTGTGTTGGTTAAAATACTGGTGCACTAAGAGCTGAGAGTAACAACACTAAAGCAGCTATTATATTTGGAATAGTTTGGCCATTCTATGCATCATTATATTGTTATAGGTTGATTACAATCAGATGCCTTCAAGTAAAAAACGACATGCGGTTAATTTCAGTGTATTTGATACCACCACATCAGGGAAGTGAATCAAATAAATAAAGGGAAACAACTTAGGAACAGTAGCACTGCTTTGACGCTGGGTGTCGCTAATTTGCAAAACTTAACCGAAAACATGTGTACACCATGATTTGACCTGGCATGAAAAGGTGCGTGGCTTTACACCAAGTTTGGTTTTTATACATCACGATGTGAGTGTGGAAAAGGGCTTATGCGACATTTTTGTGGTGAGGCAGCATTCTGGAATATTTTTCCATTATACAGTAGATATGGTGGAGTCAGTACTTGAATATTAAAAAAATGCCTCCCCTTAAATCTGGCTGTGGCAGATAGATGCTCATTTCCAGAGAGTGGGACTTATCAGACAATTGGATTTTCTTAAATCCAAACTCAACAGAATATTCCTTCTCACCAGTACATCATAGTTATACAATACTATTAATATTTTATTTCCCACTATTAAATATTGTAAGTGTGATTCTATTGATATTTCTGTTCAAGCCCCTCTGATCTTGGAGCTTGAATCACTGTGCCTTAAACTTTTATTGTGTAGGTAGTGTCTCAAGCCCATATCATTAGCAGAATTCCAGAATTCACCTCCAAACAAATTGATTATCTTTTAGAGACAAATGCATCCTTAGATGTCTCTGCAGGAATACTCTGGGAAACTCTGAAAGTATTTTTAAGAGGGTAGATTATTTCATATCTTTCCCATAAAAATAAATTGGAGACCAAGAATAATCAGAGTTAATTAGCAAAATTACCAGAATAGATCAAGAGTATGCCAGGTCTCCAAATGAAGCATTTTATAGGAAAAGACAGGCTCCACAATCAGAATTTAACCTCTTGACAACAAAAAGAATAGAACATCTTTAAATCATTACATCATTTCTATGAACCTGAAAATAAGGCTAATAATATCTTAGCTCAACAAATCCACAAGCAGGAACCTTGAAATGTAATAACAGAATTTACCAGTACAGGTGGAGATAAAATCATTGACCATAAAAATATAACACTCAGTTAAGGAGTACCATAAGTCTTTATATTCTACTCAGTTTAAACAAGACAAGACACAATCCAAGGAGTTTTTTGACTTAGGCTTTGAGGCATTTGATCCACATATGTGATAAGCTGCAGTGATCTCAGTGTCAGATTTAAAGTCCTCTCCTATTATTTTGGAAAATACTTCACAGTTTTCAGGAAGTCCGTTGTTTCTGATTTTTTCCCTTCTATAAGTGTGCCTGAAGCAAATGGACTTAAATGGAGTATGAATAACGTATCATAGACAATTATACATCATTAGATTGGGATGAAACTCAGCTATTCAATGCCTTTTCACTGTATTTGGCTTGGTGTAAGCCTGGTTGTGACGATGTGGGTTTGGGCTCCACACTCCCATTGCTATTCGGGAGCCCTTCAACCCAACACCATCGGTAATGTTACTGACGAGCCAGTCAGTGAAGGCAATAAACAATTGAGCAAGGGGATGGTAAAAAGTGAAACAGTGCTTTTATTTAAAAGAAA
The DNA here is from genome assembly GCF_016835505.1 of Polypterus senegalus. NCBI lineage: Eukaryota > Metazoa > Chordata > Cladistia > Polypteriformes > Polypteridae > Polypterus > Polypterus senegalus. The sequence goes on along the minus strand of NC_053166.1, from coordinate 96,813,611 downwards.
CAATCAAATTGTGTGCAATTAAAGTGCAATGCCAAAGTTCTTTAATAAATAATCTAATAAAAGAAAATGAGGTTAAAAAAAATAGAAAAAACAACAATCCTTTAAAACCGATGAGGTTAAAATGTTTCTTTGGAAGCAGTCTTTAAAAACAATTGACATAGCAGCTTTAGCAAATTAGCAATGGAACAATCACGGATGTGGGCAGTTCCTCACCTGTGCACTCGGTGAGAAACACCCACACCGCGGACTGTTCCGCAGCTCGCTATGGCCCATGCCCCCTCGCTAAGTCGCCGCAAGAGTTGTGATCATTTATTTAAAAAATGGCCTTTACTAAGCAAGCTGTTGACCCGCTATACCACACTGGTTATTAAAAACTCTTTGTGGACATATTCCTCTAGCCAAAGGTTTGACTGTTTTCCTATCACTTGAGGAACATATTGTTTGGTATATGTATAGTATGTTTTGGGACATTTAAAGCATTCTAAACTTTAACAACCTGTTTCTAAATATTTGTGGTTTGGATAGGCCAAAGCCTGCCAGTTGAGTTTGGAGTCAGGCTGCCATTTTTATGTGTTGGTCTGTATTTATATGAGCTTTATGTTTTATTGTCAAATTTGCATGATTGATTTTTATATTTTAAGTATCTGTGAAACTATTCATTGTCTCTTTAAATGCTCTGATGTTCCTGTGCTTTGTAGGTGAAGCTCCAAGTAGTGGGGCAACCCTTACATATATAAAGGGCTGAGAACAGGACAGATCCAGTAGCAGATTACTGAGTTGTATTTGGAGTAATAATAGTATTATTTGTCTTGTGTATTTTCTGTTTTTCTGTCTTTCTTCTCTTGGTTTTGGAATTTGTTTTGGATTGTGTTTTTTTGGAATATTTTTATTTAGGATTGTCTTTTAGACAACTCCTTTTTGCTCGTTCAACATTTTGCTGTGTTTTTTAAAATTGTGATTCTTTATTTGTTCTTTTGTGCACAAGATCAAGGTTAATGGGAATTTTCTTTAGTGTGGGTGTTTTGCTTTATTAGCAGTGAGGAGTAGCAGGATTGAGGTGAGCCTTTTCTGGGCTAGCCAGTGAAGGTCTAGGCCCGTCATGTGGTCATATTTTGGAGGCCTCACACTCATTTTTTTTATGTTTGAGACTCCACATCACAACAGCCTGGAGTGAAGTCTATCTTTAGGCATGCCAGTGAAAAATCCATGCTTTGTTTTAGAGGTCTTTTGGTTTCCTCATACCCTTTTGCTATTTTTAGTGCACTTGATCATAAAATTTCTGCACTGTGTAAGAAATGTTTGGTGAAAATATTTTAGCCTGTAACTTGATTTAACAATGAGGATATAAGAGGATAAATGTTTTTGACTGGCATTTTATTTAGGTCGCCCTGCAGTGGGCTGGCGCCCTGCCCGGGGTTTGTTTCCTGCAGTCCCCCGTGACCCTGTAGTTAGGATATAGCGGGTTGGATAATGGATGGATGGCTGGATGGATTTTATTTAGGTCTCTATAATCTATACAGAAGCGCAAATCACAACACAGTTGAGTATGTGGTGGTTCAACAAATCATTTAATAAGATTTTCCAGAATATAATTATCTACCACCTTAAACTATTGACAGGATAAAGTATAAACCTTGCCTTTATAGGTATAGATAAAGGAGCATCTGGATATAAATTAATGGAACAATCATTTGAATGATAGGGGTGGGGCTGCTGAATTTTGCTTCCTAAAGACATCTTTATAATCTTCAAAATAATGAAATAACAATTTGATTGACCAGCTCAAAATGTTGGGTGGTGTGATAGGCTTTACAGAAATGACAAATGTAACTCTATGTAATTATTTCTCTTTGCTTCCAATCAATGAGTGGTTTCCCCAACACACACACACATAACCACATAATTCCTAGAATAACATATTAATGAGAATTAGACATTGCAAAAGTGGAGATAACTTTGTGATATAAGATACCCAACTGTACCTTCACTGGAGTTATAGTTAAGACTAAGAACCTGATAAATTTCCACTTACTGACAGAATTCATGGCACAAAACTTAACAGTATAGCTGAAAATTGTAAATCTTTAATTAAACTAGTATTAATAAAGTTTACTGCTGGTCCACCATCCAGTGGCGGTTTATGATATGGGCGACATGGGCTGTTGCCCAGGGCGGCATCGAGGTGGGGGCGGCATCTTGGGTATCTACAAAAAAATATTTTTTTGCGCGCGGCCAAGCTGCCCCAACATCATGCCAGCACATTTTTGGTATTGCATGGTGACCGATCGGTTTTCTATTGCCCATTTGCGGGGAGTGTGGGCTCCCTCCATTTGCTAGGTGTGCCTGCTGCTTGCTGCTTGACGCACAGGGAGGAGAGGGGCAGGGGATTCTCTAGCTGGCTGGCGCGGTATCTAATAACTAGCACACAAAATAAAAACAAACAAAAACAAAGGCACCAGACATTATGATATAAACTTATAATTCGCACCAATGTGTTTTCTAAATTCTATCACACTCATATATGCAGGAAGTGAGCGCGAGGGCCCTAGGTGTGCCTGCTTGATGCTGCTGCTGTGTTGAAGTTTTACAATCAACCTGTCAAAAAGGGAGGAGGGCGGGGTGCTTCCTAATAAAGCACATTTCATTCATAATACAGTGGAACCGAGGCTCACAAACGTCTCGGTACACGTACAAATCGGTTTACGACCAAAAAGTTCACCAAACTTTTGCATCTGTTCACGACAACACACTTGGTATACGAACAATCCAGTTTCTCTTTCGGTTTGTGCACGCAGATGATTTCCACATGTGCATTCCCTGTGCAGTGAGAGAGAGCGAGACATACATACATACACACACACACACACACACACACGCACGCACGCGTGGAAGAGAGAGACACACACATACAGGTGCAAGAGAGAGAGAGAGACACACAGGTGTGCGAGAGAGATACACATACACACGAGAGAGACACAGGCACGCAAGAGAGAGACACACACAGGCATGCGAGAGAGACACACACACACACACGTGTGCGAGAGAGAGTGCTGGACGGATAAGGTAGAGAAGGCAGTTAAAGAATGCACTGGGCTTGTTTTTGTTTTCACGCGATCGGTTCGTAGCATGCATTGTTGCAATGTTACTTTTCTTGGTGGTTTATTAAATTACGGGTTTTTCTAATGTTCATTTTTTCCCTGTGCTTAAAACTCATTAAAAAAAAGTGTTTTTAGTGAGCAGTTCATAGCGCTATAGCGCAAACTCTTGTGGTGTTTGTTTTCTCTGTTGTTCAAGGTTTTCTCAGTGTTATTCAATGTTTTTACATTTAGTTTACTATTACGCTGTGCATTCTATGGTATACTATATTTGTGCTTAAAAATATTAAAACAAATATATTTACATACCGTTTGTGTGGTCTGGAACGGATTCATTGTATTTACATACAATCCTATGGGGGAAATTACTTCGGTTAACGACCAAATCGGGTTACGACCATTAAGACCATTATGTCACAATTAATTTTTCCTGGGTTGTGCGAAATCACAGAAATCGTTAGATGGGCGCTCCTTGTGCGAGCAGCATAGAGCAGAGTACAGCAAACTGGAAGATTAAATCCTCCTGTGTGAAGCTGATGCCAGCTCGATTGGTGTACTGTCTCTATTCTTTATAACAGGTTAGTAAATTCGCCATAATTGGAGTGCACATTACAGGCTTTAATATAAAATATCGTCAATGAGATTTTGAACATGTTGATAAAATGATTTGAGTTAATAAGAGTTTTTTTGTATGGATATATTTGTTTGCGTGCTAACTTACTAATGCAAATGACTTGCGTAGTGGAGAGTGGTAGGTGGGGAAAGCTAGCCTGAAATAATAAACTGACTGCAGCTGTAAGAGAAAAGGTTTATGTAGTTGTTAGTGACCTGGTGAACTGATAACTGGAGATGATACTAAAGTGAAAATTCTTTACACTATAACAAAATATTTTGGTGCTGTTTAAATGTAAAATTTGATTTTGTCTCTGTTAAACATTACATTTCCAATAGTTTGTTTTATTGCACTGATTTTGTTCAGTGTTTATTAGAATCCGGGGGGTCACTGAAGGGGGTGTTTGCCCAGGGCACCAAACAGGCAAGGACCGCCCCCGACTACAAGAGTTCACCATACCAACTGTAAGCCCTGTCCATATAAGAGAGGCAATGAAGCTATGAACATCCTATGCAGGAACAATGCTACAAAAAATTTGAGATGATAAACAGGAGCTGAATATTCCTTACTGGCTGTGTTTGTGTTTATATAGTGCTGTAGGCTGCTAAGGGTGTATTAAGACTTTAGATAAAATTGTCTCAGTTCAGATTTTCTTCTCATATCCATTTGTCTCTTGACTCAATTTAAGAAAATATCCATCTAGAGTTCTCTAAATTAATAAAATTAATTCAGCATGCTGATATCACGTTAACTGCTGAAATGCTGATACCAGCTACACATTAACTGCTGACAATTACATATATTGTTTACAATGCAATTTTGTCAGCTGATAATGGCAAGTGCTCAAAATGCTTAAATGGAATTGACACTGCTGGATCTATCTGTATAAACCTGTGGACACGGGAAAGAGCCAGGAATGGGGAGAACAAGATATGAAGGTGCTTGATACAAAATAACAGTTTAACAATTTCAAAGTGTCGATAGGTCTGTCTGCAATACACTATCAGAAGAATATATATTTGAAACATAACATTTTATATTGGTAGGCTTCCTTTTTTCCATTTCAGAGTTCTTCAAAAAAGATCGATCACATGAATAAAAAAAATTACAATTGAACAGCACTATACACAACTTTTCATACAGTAACTCTATTTGAACTACCAGTCAAAAAGTTATATTATGGTGATGGTGACAACACAATCATAATCTAACCATGCAGCCCTATATACCATTAACATATAAGTTTAGGTCAATGAAATAAACTGGCAAACCTAATATACTCACAAAATGCAATGAAATCTAAATATAATGATTATCTTTAAACATTTGTGATTCCTGTTTACTGCATCCACCATCCAATCAATGCACAATGTCTGAGGGTTTTTACGGTGAAATGACATCAGTGGAAGACTTTTTTGCAGTGCTAGCAGTGAATGTAAAGAGTGTAATCATTCAAGTCAATAGTTTTAATGAACAACAGAGGACAATATTCATAGAGTTTTAATTCAAGTTTAATGTATGCTTATACTTTATATTAAATCATCCTTTAGAACTGCATTCAAAGCCTAGAGTTGCACTCCTGTTGGCATTTTGACAGATTCATTTTATTCAATTGTGTCTGTGTTTCCAGTGCTACACCATTTTGAGGACTACTGTATTATTAGTATTGTTGTTGTTGCTATTATTATTGGATTATAGTTATCTATGCAATTGTTGTTTGGTGTTGTTGCTGTATGCAATTGTTTGCCCACCCAATGTTTATGACAGTGCCTATACTACCAATCCTAAAATAATGTGCACAATATAATTTCCCTGCAGTTTTGTGAGTTTCGGGCAGGTATGCAATTTGACATTTTTTATATATGCCTTTTACATTCTATTGATGTAATATTTGTTTTGTCTCATTTCATAAGTTCCACTATGTCTTTTTCAGTAAAACCTCTAGCAATTATATCACTCTCTCTCTCTTTTCCCTTTTTCCCCTGTAATACTGGTGCCAATTTTTAATTCCAAATCAATAACCTCATCTAAAATTTCATCTATATTAAAACTGAAAATGTCATTTTTTTATTTCTGAGATGAGACTCTTTTAAACTGAGAATTTTTTTACTCCACATAGTTTGAAATTTAATGATGTAATCACTAATATTCATTTTCCCTTGTCAGAATCCCAGTACACTTTACATCTATCCATCCATCCATTATCCAACCCACTATATCCTAACTACAGGGTCATGGGGGGTCTGCTGGAGCCAATCCCAGCCAACACAGGGCGCAAGTCAGAAAACAAACCCCGAGCAGGGCGCCAACCAACCATAGGGCGTGCACACACGCACACACTGGGGACAATTTAGAATCACCAATGCACCTAACCTGTATGTCTTTGGACTGTGGGAGGAAACCCATGCAGACATGGGAGAACATGCAAACTCCATGCAGGGAGGACCCGGGAAGCGAACCTGGGTCTCCTACCTGCGAGGCAGCAGCACTACCCACACTTTACATCTAAATATGAAATCATTTTCTAAAGTCTTTTATAAAGGCCACTTGTAAGTAGCAGCTGGGATGATTTAAATCATATCTTGAACTGTCTAATAAAGCAGATGTCACATTACATGACTTGTATTTAGGTGGTATGTTGGACTTGACAACTGTAGCTGCTGATTTCATCGCAGGAGCATTTCAATATACACAACTGCGTTTCACTTTTCCACAGTGTTGCAAGTTTGCACCTTTTTCTGACAGCCAATAATGTGCTACCTGACAGAATCAGTTATGTACTTCAGGTTCACAGGTATGGCAAGTTCAGCCACAATCTCTTCCTTTTTTCTTTTTTCCATTCTGTGATGGTATGTAAAACATTAGACATCAGACAGACAAGCCTCTTTTCTGTTCGTGAAGTTCTGTGTCACTACTTTACATGCAGTGTACTTCTAGTTGGGTGCTCATTGGTTATCAGCTCTCATGCACAAAGATCCCACGTCTACGACTTGGTGCAACTCAGGAAGTTGGAGTGAGTTGCTGGGTATGTCAGATAATGTAGCTGACAGTCATGGGAGAGTCTACAATTGAAAATCACTGAAGAAGTCATGTAATGTGTCATAGCCTTCAGGTAATCATGTAAGCTAAATCTGCACTGTTTGAAGCAAAAATTTAGTGTTGTTAGTCAAACATGAGGCGACACTGATTAAGAAACCCTCTACGCTTTTTTGATCTCCAGAAAAATGTAGAGCATGAGGAATCTGGGGATCTTTAGCCATACTAATACTAGAGCAGGCTACTTTAAAGAAAGCTTTCCAATTGGTTTTGATTTGGTCAAAGAACTTCTTGTTGTCTGCCTTTGAGATGCACCACAGTTCACCCATGATCTGGGTATCAAAAAAGAAGAGAAATTTTGATACAATGAAAATTCCAAAACACTCAGACTATGGGAACTATTTTTCTCTATAGCTAAATTAATTGCATTAACAGTAGCCAAAAACCTAAATTGTTTTGAAGCTTCTTTCCATTCCCCTAATAGCCATCACTTATTAAGTGGTTGCAAAAATGAATATTTCACATGCTTGTGTTCTCTGAAACAGATATGCATCATCAGTCTTAATAGCCTTTCCTCTTATTAGAATTAGTGTTAGCCAATAAAAAGGTTTCCTTGATTTAAACTCAAGATCTAAGAGATGAGCCACATCATCCTGCTAATAATCTAAGTTTATTTGACATCTCCTGATCTGTGATTGCTTCACTCATACTACTGGCTTCCTGCTGTGGCTAAGGACCCAGTTCAAAATTCATCTTGTGGCCTACAGATCCCTACATGGCTCTGTTTCCCAATACCTCCAATTACTATTAACTTAGCTATTTCCTCCCTTCATCTAAAAAGTCTGTGTTCTACCTTCATATGTACTGTGGTAAAAGTGGAGGATATTGGTTATTTCTTGGTCCAAGGCTTTGGAATTGTTTTATGTGATTGTCCAAACCACTCCCAATCATAGTGTTACCATATTTCCGGAGTCAAAAAAAAAGAAAAAAGTATAAGGGGAGGTGTGGTTGGAAGATTCTCTCCCTGTAAGTATGGTCAATGGGGTGGGTTGGGGGTTTAGTTGGCGTTTGCTCAGACGAGGGTACTTGCTTATTAACTTCCCTAATGTGCACGGTGCACTTGTAAACATGATGTGAATTTAAAAAAGTAAACTAGATTGGGAATGAAGGGCAACAGTGTGAAAAACTCTAAGTAATTGACAGTTTTCTAAAAATCACACAGATAGCCACCTAAAAAAGGACATGTCCTCGAAAACACAGATGTAAGGAAACTCTACCCAATCAGATGTAGATAACATATTTGCAAAAGATTCAACCCTCTATCTTATATTATTTGGCAGCACATATGCCATACACAACTGAGTTTACACCAGTGTTTAAAATATACATATTAAACTGCCTGTGTGATCAGCAGTTTCCTGGGTATGCTAAAATTGAAACTGCTTAGTGAATCAATATAACTACTTCTCTGCTTTTGGCGTAAAGATGACAAAGGAACATCTTTTTTAATTACTGTATCTTTTCTTAGTGTAAACTGCTGTTTGTGCACAAGTGAGTATCCTGCAAAAAGCATTTTCTGACCTAAAATGACAAAATTAAGTGAGTAGTCAGAGGTGTAATTTATGTCCTCAGAGTAAAACCAATAAAGAGAAAAAGAAAAAGTGAAAAAGGAAAGTTAAAAACAATAATAACAGTAACAATAAAGTAATTAAAAAATACCTACAAACATTATTTATGTTCTTGCTTCCAATAATGAAAGAGAAACAAAAATAATTATGTTGTCTAATATGTTACATTGCTTTTCATAAATTTCCAGAGCCTACTCAAGTCTAGTTCATGTAACTGAATGCCAGGGTCTGTGTTAGTAATTACAGGAACATGTCCACCAAGTAAAACGCTTACTGCAAACAGGCAGACCATGTCTGACTTGAACCCAGTGTCCTGAATTTGTGTGGCAGTAGCATTAATCAGGACAGAACCATGACTCTCAGGGAGAGTACAGCTCAGCTAACAGCATGAATATCTATTATCTCTCTATTATAAAAAAAAATCCTGGAGAGGAAAAGCAGGGCGACGATACGTGATCATCTCAGAAGTTTTCGGAAGACACTTAAAAGATCCGTGAGACGCAAACAATATCAAATAACACACAGTCGTGTAAAGAGACGTAGCACACACAGATCCTGTGCTCTCAGCACATGTAAAGCGTATAAGGACAATGCATTCTAGACGAAACGTCAATGAAAGAAGAAGAAAGAGCAGTGTGGAGAAAAGAGACCCAAAAGCGTTGGAGAGAAAAAAAAGACAGATAAGAGATTAGGAAAGCAGTGGAATTGGAAAGGCTCAAACAAACGATGGCACAATACATATGCAGAGAAAGGTAAAGAATATGAAAGCAGTAAAATTCGAAAGTATTGTAGTGTCCCAGCCAGGTTGAAGCCTTTTTTGTTTTAAATGTCTGTTAGGTCCGATTGAGGGAGGGCGGAGCACAGCACGGAAGACTGATAGCAACGCGACGGCACCTCCTTTGCATGCATTCAGCCGCCCCCCACCCCTTGACAACACAAGCAGCATTATACGTCCTGAGAAAGAGATTTAACCACGCCCGGGGCAAGTATCGTGTTTACAAAGTCACGCGAGACAAGGCAGTAAGTCATCATTTAAAACCAGTCCACGGACATCTAACCTAGCAGTTGTTGGATTGCTGTTGGTGGACACACTTCATGTGCTCCCAGCTCTTAAAATAACAAGAGACAAGCAAAACACGCAGCTCACCAGCAGCAAAAAGCCTGCCGATGATCAGAATGCTTCTCCTTTGCATCCGTTCAGCCAAACTAACACTCGCCGCCCACCCCCTTCACAACGCAAGTGACAGAGATGCAAAGTGGCAAAAGGAAACACTAGGGCATCACAAGCTATTTGCTTGAACACCAGGCAGACATTAAGGTCCAGTTTTAACTAGCACCCACTGATATTCCAGATTTCGAACACCTGCACTCGTGTGGATCTTATGGGATCAAAGCACTAGCTGCACCAAATCCTCCCCTGCTGATCCGTACTAAGGCCAGAGTGCTTAAGAACCTTGGTCTTGAGACGGTCATAGTCAGCGGTATCTTCTTCCGAGAGGTCATAACATGCTCTCTGGGTTTCGCCTTTGAGAAAAGGGCCCAGGATAGTGCCCCATTCTTCACACAGCCAAACTCTATCTGGTCGTTCAAAGATAAGAAAATAAGCATCCACATTGTCTGCATCAGTAAGAGGGGTTAATACCTGGGAGGGTGTCCGGCTTTGATCCTGAAGGATAGTGAGATGAGCCTCAATACGGGCTTCTGACTCCTCCAGCTGTAGTTGTAGACATTGCAGCTCCACTGCCATCTTCGTGAGAACAATATTCAGGTCCTGCTCATCTGCCATATATAGACTGGATCCTACTGACTATGTCAACTGTAGAAAGACCAGGACAAAATTTAAAGGTTTGGGGGGAACCGCCCCATATATTATAGCTTTCGCTGCAATGGAAAAAAGAGCCATTGTTAGTATTGAAGAGTCTCATAGGACTGAGTCCAGTGCAAGATTGCCGCAGTTGAGAGTTGTTGGTTCTTTATAGTGATGAGGAAGGAAGAGACAGATCATCTAACAAGGAGGGAGGAAATGACGTGATCAGGAGTGTACTCTGTAACCAGAAGGAAGTGAGTTAGTTCATATTTGTTTCTGCAAGACAGTTTTGAATAACACTTTGATATACATTAAGTGAAAAGAAAGCCAATGTAACCCTCATGTGTATGTTTAATCTGGTTTCACTTTGAGACACGGGAACAGTTTTTGTGCAGAACTGTTGGGCTCATTTACAATTACATCTGGCATGCCACCTGTGACTGCCAAAATCGAAAGGTGTTTTGTCATCAGTTTAAATGTGTGTCTGTTATATGGTTACTAATGATGCTAAAATATATTATTAACTGTTTGTTAACTGTATCACTGCAAATAAAAATTCCCAAAATGTGAGGATCCCCCAAAACTGAGTAGATGCTGTTTTAATGTGAATAATGTTAGGTGGGTCCCTAGGTTCTTAGGCAGTAGGAAGTATACAAGTCTTGTAGGGAGGACAGAGAGTAGCCAACAATCTTCTGAGCTGTATTGATAACATAGGCTGAAACCCCCTCCTGTCTGCTGCAGTGCAGCTTCTGTACCATACTGAGATACAGTATGTTAGCACGCTCTCTATGGAGGAGCGGTGGAAGTTCGCCAACAGCTTTTGATTCAGATTATTCTTCCTAAGCATTCTCAGGAAGTGAAGTTGCTGCTGTCCCTTTTAATGACTGCTTTGGTGTTTGCAGTTCAAGACAGGTCAGCGAAGATGAGGTTACCCAAGAATTTGAAAGCTGCAACCCTCTCCACGCAATCACCATTAATGTAGACTGGTCCAAGTCTTTGCTATTTTTCCTGAAATCAAAGACGATTTCCTTTGTTTTCATGGTGTTCAGTGTCAGGTTATTTGCTGAGCTCCAAGCTGACAATTTCAGGATCTCCTCACTGTAGGCAGACTTGTTACCATCTGCTATGAACCCATCCAATATAGTGTCAAAGATATATTTGATGATGGAGTCATTATGGTCTGCACTGCAGTCATGGGTGTAAAGGGCAAACAGTAATGGACTTGTGAAGCGAGCCAAAGAAAAGTGGGGGCCGAGTTTCACTGTCTGAAGGTGATTGATAAGAAACTCCTTTATCCAGTCACAGACGAGTGGGAGAAAACCTAGGTTAGACATTGATTGGGACATATTTCAACATCAGTATTTAGCTGAATACACAGAATCGATTCTGTCCTATAGGAAGTACTGTGCTGACAGTGTCACTGTAGAGAACTATATCCATGTCTTCCCCAATCAGAAACCCTGGATGACCAGCAAAGTGTGAAAAAACACACACGCAATAAACATGAAAAAAAAACACATACAACAAATTAATAAAAAACACAATACAACAAATTAACAAAAAAGACAAACTACAAATTAACAAGAAACACATAGAACAAATTAACATGAAACACAAACTATAACTTAACCATAAACACAAATTAAACATTAACAAAAAACATCAAATAAAAATTAAGAACAAAACGGAAGTCTTTTCTCAAAATGGAAATTACATCATTTTTAATTTATCAGAAAGGAGAAAAAGAAGAAGACCTTGCGCTGGTGGTATTTTTGAAGACACAGGAACATTATCATTCTTTGTCATATCAGTCTAGTTTTTTAGTATAGTTTCAGTGGTTAGTTATAAAGCAAGCCTTGTGTTGGTATTGCATAGTTTTAAGATGTTTTCAGTTTGTTCCCACATTGTTTAAAATAAACATGTTTTTTCCTTTTTGTGGCACAAATCTTCGGTTCACCGACAAAAGCGCGATAGACAAATGAGCGCCGACAAACCCGCTAACTGGTTTGCGACAAATGCGTGCCAACAAAATCGCCACGACAAAATCGCGAGAGAGGCCAAGAGAGTGGGACGCGTACGTGCACATTATGTACACATTATGTGCTAGGTTATAACTGTTATAACTGCTGATGGCATGCCACAAACAAATAACTCAGTCGAGGGTTGCATAACGTGTCATATACAAAGCGGAATTACCAGCAGTCAGGCAGCCAGCAAGTCTAAATACGCTCAACTATCAAGACGTCTTGCTGCAATTCTTTCTACAAATGCAGGGCGTGATCTTAAGGACTGTCTGCGTGCCGTGCTGATGGCATGCCTCGTCTTATAATATTGACTTCTAAAATAAACATTATTATATATGTTTTAAACTAGTAATTCATATTTAATGAAACTTTTGCGATTTTGTCAACGCAATTTTGACGCCGCATTTTAATCGGCACTATTTTGTCGGCGCTCATATGTCTATCGCGCAAATGTCGGGTCACACATATCTTCGGTTAAGAACAGCATATTGCCATAACTGCAGCCGCTCTCTAAGTGTATTGACAAGCGTTTTAGAAAATTATTCAGGTATGTTATGTTTTAAAAGGCATACTATATAATAAACTAAAACTGATTGCAAGTAAATGGTAGTGATATATGCATGAGTAAGTTAATAACCATTGGGTATATTGTCTAAAGTGGCAGGCATAACATAATATATCGCACTTAGTCAAATTCAGTGACGTGAGGAGCCTGAGCATGTCCTGACAGCACTAGGCAGAAGTCCAAAGGTTTCAGGGCCCATTCATGCACTTTAAGAAGTACTTCTAATGTTGAAGAGGTAAGCAAACTATCAGAAATAAATGAAAAAATGGGAAACTTTGTAAATTTGTAACTTTGAAACTTTAATATGAGAATTAATATATGATTCTATATATAATGTCCGTTCATTTTTTGTGGATTACTGTACTCTAGCTATCCATCCATACTAAATAATGTGCTGTTTCTTAATAGGTGTTGTGAATACCACAGACATGTCTGACTTGTGAATGAATAAATGAATATTTTCGAAAAGGTCACAGGTACGATGTGATTTTAGATTTCCTCAAGACACATCATGGATTCAACATAAGTCTCCAGACTCTGAAAACAAAATTAAGTCTACTTGGTCTTTCGAAGGCAATTTCACTTCTTTACAGGTAGTCCGTTCCATGATTCAAAGGGAACTACGTGGACCTGGACAGCTGTTTGGTTATCGGACAATGTTTCAGATTTTAAAACAAAAGTTTCAGTTGCGAGCTAGAAGAAGTGACTTAATGAAGCTTATGTCAGAAATGAATCCCTCTGGAACTGCAGCAAGGAGGATCTGAAGGTTTTGCCGAAAAAGTTATATTCTTTGGGGCCTAATTATGTTTGGCACGTCAATGGCAATGATAAGTTAAAACTATAAGGTTTCGCTGTTAGTGGGTGCATTGATGGATTCTCAAGAAAAATATTATGGTTGAAATGTGGCCCAACTAATAATAATTCAGCAGTACAGATTCTAACTATATGAAGCTCATTTATGACCTTCGAGTTGTTCCTATGTGATTGAGAACAGAAAATAGAATAATGGCAGCAATGCAATGTGCACTGAGGTCGCATCACAGTAACTGTTTTTCAGGAGAAGCGAGTCATATTTATGGGACATCTGCATCCAATCAAATAATTTAATATATTGACGCATTATCTTTATTATAATTAACGCGCCGCACTTGATATAATCTAAACATTTTAAACAGTATATTATTAACATTTTGTTTCATATGTTTATACTTTCTTTTAGTTTACAGTTCTGAATGGACCTTTTTGAGGATCTGAAAGACTCGGGCCTTTTCAATGGCAGTCATGAACACAAATTTTTGCTACACTTACGTTTCACAGATATCTTACAGCAAGACCTAGAGAGATACAAGCAACTATGGAACCAGCATAGAATCAGACCTTCCAGAATGTCTACATGCCCCCCATGAATTCCCAACGAATTATACAGTTTGCCTCACAAGTTGAAATATCTTTTATGTAAGGTTGTGTGGGTGGCTTAGTGATGATCCTTGTTACCGCATTACAGTTCCTGGAGATTTTGCTCCACATCCATCCTATATGTGCGCACGAGTGTTGTCTTTGATTGGCTGGCAACAAGTACAGGTGTTATTTGTGCCTTTACCAGCGTTGGCGATCATATTCATTCACGGCAGTCATCACTTTCTAAAGTTGTGCTTTTTATGGTACAATATAAGTAAAGCCATAACCCAAGCTGTTAGCCATCATAGCTAAAATCAAAAACACGCTTGTATCATTATAAGAATCTTAACCGATACGAGATGGTTTTGCCTTAAAAGGATGCAAAACAAAAGTGACTGTTTTGATAACAGTGCAACACAGTTGTTAAAACCGTCACTTTTAGATTCCATGTCAGTGGGTTTAGGTTTCTCAAGCACCGAACACAAGGGAGAACCTGGAACAGTTTCTCGGACACCTTCACTGGTGAGAAGGAAGTTACACCCGTGAGAACAGCATTTCTAGACTCTCACTGGCTTTTTCAAAATGAGTGACACGCGTGAATGTGTGTGAGAATTGGCCTATTCGTTTTACAATATTTTGAAATTCACTAGGAATGAGACCTTCCTCAGTAAGCCATTAAGTTACCAGAATTTGCAATGCACTGACAGCCAATTAGCGTAGTATCATGTAGTGATTACACATTTGCAGGTTTACTATTTGAATGTCAGGAATGCCGCTTGATTTAATGTAACTTTGGTGCTTTCTGCTGTGGTTAGCTGGTTGAGGGATGCGGGAGAACAGAAGAGAATGAAAATGAAAACTGGATCTTTTTTTGTAGCTGCAATAATAAACCACTTCAAGCGTCAGCTCACGCCTGTTTTTTGTGTCTCTAAACTGGATCAAACAACGCAGCCTTTCATAGTACTCTATAGCATAGTCCTCGATCAAAGAAGGTCAGTAAAATAGTGTAATATAAACATTTTCGGTTTATTAAATCTTAAAATGGTACTTAAATAATGCAAGAGTTAATTTAACACTACCACTTTGCAATGTGAGGGGTTTCATATAAAGTCTGATTAGTCTGCTTAATGACACACATACTTGATTAAGCCCCTCATTGATGAACCTCAATTCTGGGGTTGTGGAAAAAGATTTGCTTTCCTGCGATGGACTGATGCCATGTACGGGATTGTTCCTGCCTTATTGTGGTTCTTTAAATCGTATCTATATATTCTCTGTTTTAAAGAAATACACACCTTTTTTGTTATTTGGCATAATAATCTATGCTGTTGTTTATACAGACTATGCACATTCAAACTTTGTTCTTTTAGCAAGAGAGTTGGCAACATTTGTAGTTATTGTGTCATTTATCAACATTTACCAAACATGTTCTGCTCATTTCCATATATTAGGATATTTAGCAACTTTCAAGCTTTCTTGTCCACTGACCAAATTAAGGTACTAGTCCTAATTTATGTTTTAGTATCAGTTTATGTATATATCATATTTTTAAGCAAAGATTCCAATTTGCCATTGAATGTTTATATTTCTATATTATAGGTTTTGGTCAAGGGATTGTGGTTTTCACGTTACACAGCAGCAGCTTCAGGACCTGAGGGACCAATGTGAAACTGTTGGTCTTTGTGGAGATGAAGATATACAAGATTACCTCACATATGTGAAAGAACAATATAATCTTCCAACCCACAAGTCTGGGAAGATGCCCTTGATTTATTCTTTAAATTGAAGGAAAAGACAAATGTTTGTCGACTGCAATACAGCAGATGCAAGCTTTCAAACAAAGCAAAACATGTATAAGTTAAAAACACTTAGATCAGTTTTGTTAACTTGTGCAAAAAAGTACAGAAATTTTGACTGAAGAAATCCAATCTGTAAACACCAGCAGTAACAATAGCTTTGAACAATGTATATTTTGTATGTGCAAAATACTTCATTTATATTGTCAACCTTATTAATAAAATAATCAGCCAACATCAATAAATTGCTTTTCAATTAAACAGCATTTTGCATTTAAAGATAAAGATGCTGTTAAATATAAAATATGATGAATGTAGTGGCAAGAATAATGTATTGCTACAAGTGTTGGAAGTTGGAAACGGGGAATTATCATGCAGAAATTTTATTGTTGGCCTTGGCTCAAATCCAAGTGGTGCAATCATCTTCAGTCCTGTTACAAACATGACAATATCCTCTAAAGTTGGATCTGTAGAAGAGATATTACCATAGGAGGACAAAGGGAACACAACAGAAATATCTTTTAATGATGTAACATCAATGTAGGCTAAAGAAATATTCTAACCAAAACTGATAATTACATAAAGAAATATTCTAACCAAAAATGATAATTACACAAATAATTTGAGTTTTTATGTGTTTTCATATTGTTTGCTGTTGTTCAGCATTCATCCATTTGACACCTATTTCAGCAGCAATTGTCTTAACTTTGTTCTGCATAAAAACATGAGATTGAAATTATTTTCTGTGATAACTACAAATAATCACAGTTCAATAATGTTACAAATAACACTGAGTAAGAAGCAGATTTTTTAAAATCACTTTTGATTTAAGTATTTCTTTAAACAGAGAATAAAAACATGCCTAACTATGACTGAACAGTACACTGAACAATACACTAGTTCTGATGTTAAGACAATAGATTTACTACTTCTTACACAATTGTATTGCCAATTATGATAGGAGTTACCTCTGAAACTATCAAGTACTACAATAATAGATATGATTTTTTTGCAAACATCTAAGAAAAGATTATTTATGAATTTGTTTGCTCTGTAATATTTTATCTTATTTTGTCTTTTATTTTTCTTCGTTATGTAAAGCACTTTTTTGTATGAAAATGTGCTATATAAATAAATGTTGTTGTTTACCTGCCTCACTAAATTCAACTCTGAAGATGCTTTCAACGAGCTCAGAGCTAAGAATTTGAGTACTGAAGCACAAATAAGGTTCAAACGCCGAAGGACTTTCTATAATTATCTGAAGCACATTGAGGGTTGACAATCCGTCTTTGAATCTATTAAAAATATTTGTTACTGTCATGTTTCATACAATATACAGTAAACGTATCTGCCCATTTTAGAAAATCGAAAAACTGCTCAGCATATTTGCTATATTGTATGCTTTACATACCTTTCAATGCATACAGCATTTCTTGAAAAGTGGTACCATTTTAAAAAATCTTGCACAACACTTTCTCTCTCTCCAATGTTTAGTATTTTTGTTATGAAGACATCCAGCCAAAAGGAACATTGTGCTGTGTTTTGCCATGATGTCTCTCAGGATTGATAAAGATGTGGATGACACTATCTGTTTTTAAAAAGTACACTCCATTTGTAAACAATAGTTTTACAAAATTTCCGTTACTGATATAATGACAATTTATTAATCAAATATAATTAAAACTCTTACCTCCTGAAGCACATTCTGAATGTCTGGATCTATGACATCTTGAATAGATGGAGAAACATCTGTTTTACAACAGATGTATTGTACAAAATGTCTGGAGAAAAAGTGTGGACCAGGGCCAGCATGGACAAGTGACACTGCAATTTTTCTTCCTTGGCAAGATCCCAGAAGTAGACAAAATGATTTTACCGTCTATTTTGTAATTACCTTTGAAATTAAACACACACACGCTCAAAGAAAAATCCAATTAATCTATACTAATAAAAGGCAAAGCCCTCACTGACTCACTCATCACTAATTCTCCAACATCCCATGTAGGTAGAAGGCTCAAATGTGGCAGGCTCATTCCTTACAGGTTACTTACAAAAGTTAAGCAGGTTTCATTTCAAAATTCTACACGTAACGGTCATAACTGAATCCTACTTACGTACATATATACATCCATAGCCTGTAGCTCGGTCGCCGTGTGAAGCGGCGTTACGTCCCCTATCCCCACACCTCCCAGGTAGTTGGCTGCCTGCCTATATAAGGCCATCCGTCGCTCCGGTCTCTTCATTCCCTTCCTTGTTTCGCCATGGTATTCATGTCTTCCTGCTGATAACTGCAGCCTTTTTATTTAATCCACGGCTTCTCCGCTGTTTTATTGTTCGTTTATTACAATTATAGTTATTGTGTAGGTATTTTAGACTTAGTTTACTGTTCAGGTACCCATTTCCTTTACCGTTCCAACCATACCCCCATTAACATGTCTATCAAGGTGATCACCATCGATCAAAGAGCTGTCACTTACCGAAAATCAAACCAATTATGACAGCAGCAATCCGAGCTGTGAGAAAAAAAGTAAAAAGGAGGCGTGTCAGATGTCATGCAGCTAGACGGAAACAATTTTGCTGCCACCAAATACTCGCAGAAAAATCCACAAGTTAATAGACATACTGTTGCTAAATACTCGCAGGCAAATCCACAAGTTCATAGAGACCCTGTTGCTAAATGCTTGCAGGCAAATCCACATGTTCATAGAGACGCTGTCGCTAAATACTCACAGGCAAATCCACAAGTTCATAGACACGCTGCTGCTAAATACTCACAGGTAAATCCACAAGTTCATAGACACGATGCCGCTAAATATTCGCAGGCAAATCCACAACTTAATACCAGGAATGCCTGTTAAACATCTTAGATTCACGAACCCTAATTTGGGTAGTGAACACTTCGATGAATGAAACCTGTTATCTTTACAACAGTTGACAAACACAGAATGTAACTTGAACACAACACGTCCTCCAAATACAAACCCGATTGGAAAAAATAATGATAATCAAATCCTTGATGACAGCAACACTCATAACAGTGACAAAACAATTACACTGACAATCATGTTACGTTATTTTTAAAATATTTCCTTTTCTTTTTCACAACTTTTTTAACACACTACTTCTCCGCTGCGAAGCACAGGTATTTTGCTAGTATACACTCACCTAAAGGATTATTAGGAACACCTGTTCAATTTCTCATTAATGCAATTATCTAATCAACCAATCACATGGCAGTTGCTTCAATGCATTTAGGGGTGTGGTCCTGGTCAAGACAATCTCCTGAACTCCAAACTGAATGTCAGAATGGGAAAGAAAGGTGATTTAAGCAATTTTGAGCGTGGCATGGTTGTTGGTGCCAGACGGGCCGGTCTGAGTATTTCACAATCTGCTCAGTTACTGGGATTTTCACACAAAACCATTTCTAGGGTTTACAAAGAATTGTGTGAAAAGGGAAAACATCCAGTATGCGGCAGTCCTGTGGGCGAAAATGCCTTGTTGATGCTAGAGATCAGAGGAGAATGGGCCGACTGATTCAAGCTGATAGAAGAGCAACTTTGACTGTAATAACCACTCGTTACAACCGAGGTATGCAGCAAAGCATTTGTGAAGCCACACCACGCACAACCTTGAGGCGGATGGGCTACAACAGCAGAAGACCCCACCGGGTACCACTCATCTCCACTACTAATAGGAAAAAAAGGCTACAATTTGCACGAGCTCACCAAACTTGGACAGTTGAAGACTGGAAAAATGTTGCCTGGTCTGATGAGTCTCGATTTCTGTTGAGACATTCAAATGGTAGAGTCAGAATTTGGCGTAAACAGAATAAGAACATGGATCCATCATGCCTTGTTACCACTGTGCAGGCTGGTGGTGGTGGTGTAATGGTGTGGGGGATGTTTTCTTGGCACACTTTAGGCCCCTTAGTGCCAATTGGGCATCGTTTAAATGCCACGGGCTACCTGAGCATTGTTTCTGACCATGTCCATCCCTTCATGACCACCATGTACCCATCCTCTGATGGCTACTTCCAGCAGGATAATGCACCATGTCACAAAGCTCGAATCATTTCAAATTGGTTTCTTGAACATGACAATGAGTTCACTGTACTAAAATGGCCCCCACAGTCACCAGATCTCAACCCAATAGAGCATCTTTGGGATGTGGTGGAACGGGAGCTTCGTGCCCTGGATGTGCATCCCACAAATCTCCATCAACTGCAAGATGCTATCCTATCAATATGGGCCAACATTTCTAAAGAATGCTTTCAGCACCTTGTTGAATCAATGCCACGTAGAATTAAGGCAGTTCTGAAGGCGAAAGGGGGTCAACCACCGTATTAGTATGGTGTTCCTAATAATCCTTTAGGTGAGTGTATAACACAAGTGCACGTGTCCATAGATTTTTTTGTGTGGTATAGTCATATGAAAATTTTTTGGAACCCCTCTTAATTCTTTGGATTTTTTTTTATCATTGGCTGAGCTTTCAAAGTAGCAACTTCCTTTTAATATAAGACATGCATTATGGAAACAGTAGTATTTCAGCAGTGACATTAAGTTTATTGGATTAACAGAAAATATGCAATATGCATCATAACAAAATTAGACAGGTGCATAAATTTGGGCCCCCAACAGAGATATTACATCAATACTTAGTTGAGCCTCCTTTTGCAAATATAACAGCCTCTAGACGCATCCTATAGCCTTTGATGAGTGACTGGATTCTGGACGGAGGTATTTTTGACCATTCTTCCATACAAAATCTGTCCAGTTCAGTTAAATTTGATGGCTGCCAAGCATGGACAGCCTGCTTCAACTCATCCAATAGATTTTCGATGATATTCAACTCAGGGGACGGTGACAGCCATTCCAGAATATTGTACTTCTCCCTCTGCATGAATGCCTTTGCAGATTTTGAACTGTGTTTTCGGACATTGTCTTGTTGTAATATCCAACCCCTGCATAACTTCAACTTTGTGACTGATGCCTGAGCATTATCCTGAAGAATTTGTTGATATTGGGTTGAATTCATCCGACCCTCGACTTTAACAAGGGCCCCAGTCCCTGAACTAGCCACACAGCCCCACAGCATGATGGAACCTCCACCAGATTTGACAGTAGGTAGCAGTTGTTTTTCTTGGAATGCGTTGTTCTTCTTCCGCCATGTAAAGTGCATTTTGTTATTACCATATAACTCAATTTTTGTCTCATCAGTCCAAAGCACTTTGTTCCAAAATGAAACTGGCCTGTCTAAATGAGCATTTGCATAGAACAAGATGTTCTTTGTGCAAATTGTGCTGAATTGTAGAAGATGTACAGATACACCATCTGCAGCAAGATGTTCTTGCAGGTCTTTGGAGGTGATCTGTGGGTTATCTGTAACCATTGTCACAATCCTACACATATGCCACTCCTGTATTTTTCTTGGCCTGCCAGACCTGGGTTTAACAGCAACTGTGCCTGTGGCCTTCCATTTCCTGATTACATTCCTTACAGTTGAAACTGACAGCTTAAACCTCTGAGATACAGTAGCTTTTTGTAGCCTTCCCCTAAACTATGACACTGAACAATCTTTGTTTTCAAATCTTTTGAGAGTTGCTATGAGGATCCCATGCTATCACACTTCAGAGGAGAGTCAAAAGGAAGCACAACTTGCTATTGACCACCTTAAATACCTTTTCTCATGATTGGACACACCTGTCCAAGAAGTTCAAGGCTTAACGAGCTAATCCAACCAATTTGGCGTTGTAAGTAATCAGTATTGAGCAGTTACATGCATTCGGATTGGCAAAATTACAAGGGTACCCAAATTTTTGCATAGCCAGTTTTTCACATTTGATTTAATTTCATACAACTAAATACTGCTTCACTAAAAATCATTGTTCAGAAAACACACCAATACTCAGATGTTCCTAGGAAATGAAAGACATACCACTGTTATCTTTTTTGTTGAAAGTAGAGTAAATTATTATGCAGGCTGAGAGGGGTTCCTAAAGTTTTTCATATGACTTTATATTAATGCATCCTTCCATTGTCTACTCACCCTATACTGTATACACAAGGTTATGTAGTTATGTAACATTCTTGGTTATAATAGCACCAGAAAGTAGCAACTTGTTGCATGTTGTTTGGACATGCAAGTAAGAATTTCACTGTACTCTGCACACATGACAATTTTAGTACAACTACTATAATACAGAATTCCTTCATCCTGTCTTTGCCTCATCAGGACTGACTTAAAAGAATTTTTGAGGTTGGAACAATAAGTTGATGAACATGTATTCATAACCAAGATCGGCAGTGTTAATATGAGGTATACATAAGGTAAATACAAGTTTAATTTAGTCTGGTACAACAGTCATGACACTTTCTAGAAAGGGTGAAGAGAAAGATGTGATGCTCCTCTCCATTGCCCTTGTTATTGCATATCATTGTGATATTTGCAGTGGCTGTTAAGGCCAGAATGTCAGGCATAACTGGGGTATTTGTTAATGAAAGACCTAGAAATCGGGGCTTTTGAAAGTCAGTAGAATTACTTACATTATGTGTGTCTACATTTGTCTCATACTTGCTTGTAAGGCAACTTACGTTGCACCTAAGCCCTATCTGTAATCCCTTACTATCTAGAGGCACTCACCAGCGAACACCACCTCAATATCTCATTCCTGCATTGGGTGAAAGTGTCCACAAGGTTTCAGGGGTATGTTCCATCACATCAAGGTGAGGGCTACCAAGTTGATTTAAAAGGTCTAGACTCACCTCTTGCTTGCAACTTTTATAGATGGGATTGCACAGTATTATTTTGGGCACCCGAGTATTGCATCTGCACTGTTTGAAGATAGTGTTGTTTTCCTGCCCTCTTGTCTTTGATCTCTAGCACACACTACAGTGGTTTATGTCTTAGTGTTACATTGTTGAATTCTAGCATATTGGTGTAGCATCCATTTATCCTGTTGTTCTGTATTTTTATTTTTGTTTTGACATTGCCTTTTTTGTTACTTTGTGATGTCAAACTGCTGTCACTTTGTATATTTTTAGACACACAATCTGCCATTTTGAAATTTACCATATGATTGTGGCTGTATTATCATTTTCACTGTCATACTACCACCATCATAAATTTGCAGTAGTACTTATCTGAGAGTGTACAAGTTTCTGCATAGTCAAAAGAAAATGTGTTCATGTAAAAAGTTTTTTTTTGTTATATAAGACTCAGAACCTTTGCTGATTTACTGACTAGGCTTCTGGATTGTGTATTGGGCTTTTGTAATTTAATTAGTTGCTTTCCTGGCTTTAACCTCAACTCATTTAAGATTTAGATTATTTTAATTTTATCTCCTGGGGCCTCATGTATAACGCCATGCGTAGAACTCGCACTATAACATGGCGTAAGCACTAAAGCAGAAATGTGCTTACGCACAGAAAAATGCAGGAATCTGTGCGTACTCCAACTTCCACGTTCTTCTGCTACATAAATCCCGATCAGTGTGAAAAGTAACGCTCGTGCACGCGCTTTATGTAACGCCCAACTCCTCCCAGAATTACGCCTCTTTGAATATGCAAATCAATATAAATCGCCCTTAAGCTCAGACTTCTTTGAAAAGACAATGGAAAAAGCACGGGGGAAAATATAAGAATTTCAGCGAATACCAAGTAGAGGCAAAGGAAAAACATACTATTTGTTCAAATAAACCGTGGTATAATCAACAAAAGGAAGTTGATCAAGTGACACAGCGTGTTGGAGAAACTTGAAAGCTCACGTTCACAAAATCGCACAGTGCCATAAATAAAAAAGAAGTCACATATCAAAGTCGCCGTGAAAAGCTGAGTTGTAGCCCACTGTCTGAGTGTCATATGAAAGCTTATTAGGGTACAGAGAAAAAAAGGCACACAGTGGGGAAAAAGCACGAAATGTCAACTTCAATCTCAACATTTCCACTTTAATCACGTAGTTTATTTTGTCATTAAAGTAGAACATCATAAACTTCATCTTAAAATCGTTTAATTAACCAGTTGCTCAAATCACATCGTAATTAAAGTAGCACGTTAAATGCTTTGTTTTGTATTTGATCTTCTATGTGCCTATGTGTGTGAATCACTACTTGCTTCTTAAACCGGCTCTTTTCCTCCAACTGGACACAGAGTCCATTACATTCGTGATATTACAGCTCTCTGAATAACTAAAATACTGAGATGTATATGTGATATCATTTTCATGATGATAGGAGTTAAAGCATGTTATTAAACATGTGTTTCACTTCGATGAAATAATTTATTGCAGCAGTACTCAGGGGCAGCTCTAGGTTTGCGGTGGCACTGGGCAGCAGAAGAATCGGTGGCTCCTTCGCCCACCAATGTCAGTAAGGTAGTTTATGCACGGTGCATGGCCAAGTCCGATGCAGACACTGCATAGCCGCCTCGTGTTCATGACACAAGCATTTAACTTTTGCCGAAATTTGTCGCTGCGTTTTTAGCTGTGTTATTTTCTCTTTCTGTTTTATATTCAATATATATTGGCGTAGCCGTCACTGCAGTCAGTGTTTTCTTTCCCAAAGTAACCGATCGCCACACAATCAGCTCTGCAATAAGTTAAGCCATCTGTAAGCTTAGCGCCGATTCTTCAAAACGTTTAAGGAACATTGAAATATCTTCGTAGTACATGTTTGAAGAATATAGATTATTTAAATAAAGTTAAAGTTTTATCTGTATAATTTAATAAACATATTTTGTTGCATTTTACCTTAAAAATGATATTGTCATAATATGTAAATACGCGCTTTATAAAGTGGCTGAGGTTGTGCGATATTATAATCATAATGCAAGTTTACAGAGGGGTGATAGTACTTATAAGTACAAACAGTTCTACAAGGTGCAATTGATTGAGTGCATTTAAAGTTCTTGGGATAAAACTGTTTCTGAACCGCGAGGTCCGTACAGGAAAGGCTTTAAAACATTTTGCAGTGGCTGAGACAGCGTGTCCATGAAACTGTATACTGATAATTCTCTTTCCGATCAGCTGCTGCTGTGATTCACACTCAGATACAGTGATATAAATACTCCGAGTGGTGCAGTGAGAGTAATATGGAAAAAGATGATATGCTGTGGCAACTCCTAACGGGAGGAGCTGAAAGAAGAAGAAGAAAGAGAAGTGAGAGTAACAACACTAAAGCAGTTATGGTATCTGGAATATTATGGGTGTTCCCTGGATCATTATATTGTTACAAGTTAATTACAATTAGATGTGTTACACTAATAAACAATATGCGGTTAGTTTCAGTGTATTTATAAAGCCGCGTTAGGAAAATAATGAGTAACCACACAGGAACAGTACCATTGCTTTGACGCTGGGTGCCGCCAGTCTGCAAAACCGAGCGGAGAACTTGCGTACGACAAGGCATGAGGTACCGTGGAAAAGTGCGTGGCTTTACGCCAAGTGTAGGTTTTATACATCGCGATTTGAACGTGGAAAGGTTGTTACGCAACATTTCTGTGCATACGCACCGTTTATACATGAGGCCCCTGGTCCTTTTGGAACTCTGTTTCTCAACATGTGCCCTTCTCTTTTTTGGCATAACATACATAATAAGAATTAAGAAATAGAACCTTCTAATTTGAGGCTGTGGCTCAAATTCCAGAAAGGAGTGGCTTGCTCTCTGCAGATGAGGGAAATGCATGACCCAGGTGAAAACATTTAGACATCCTGGGCTGTGGTTCATATGTAAGGTGAGGTGACTGCATAATTCAAAAATCATTCTTACAAATGATGGTGTTGTAAAAAGGAAGTTAGACCTTTGTGGAAAGCTTTTAACTGGCCATTTTACCAGTTTACATCTCCATCATTGTTGCCCTTTGAGTAGGAGTTATGGGTATTGAATCAAAGTCTAACACTGGGCTGACTTGCTTGATGTATAAGTGTCTTGACTATGAGGCCTACTGCTTCTCTGCATTGAAAAGGGCTAATTCAGAGTAGTTTGGGAATCAAGTGAAGAGAGAGTGAGTAAGTTAGTATGTTACACTCTTTCCTCAGTAAAAGGTTATTACAAGTAATGTATGGACATAGTTGTACAGAGAATCTATATTAAATTAGACGTACATGTGAAACAAAACTGTGTTTTACATAAGTTTCAAACAAAGATTGTAGAACTTACTGAATACATTTTAAACCGTAACTGAATAGCCACAATCAAATGACAAATGATAAATTACATTTTTTAAACTACTATAAATGACTGTGACAAATCCTCAAACTGAGTACAGCAGTTTATATTTGTAGTATCATGCTTTATTAGTAAGGGTTACCCAGTAAATAAATTGTACTTGCCTGTACTGTCACATCATAAAAATTTCTCATTCTCTTTCCCTTCAAGTAAACTGTGTCCTTTTATGTGACACAACAACAACTGTAGAAATTCCCTTTTTGGGCCACCTGCATCAATTCCATCTTCATTTATACCGTAATCATCTGTAAATTTCACCAGCATTGTGTAAGTCGGATCATAGGACAGTCTCTTAAATCCATGCAGGGCTCCTTCCCAAAGATCTCCTCTGTTTATATTGAATCTTGAAACTTTATTGGGTAGTTTTGCATGGCCAGATCAGACAAAATTGCTTTCACATAAACTTTAATACGTTAAAAAAAAAAAAAGTACAATTATGGGTTGCATTTACTAATACATTCATCAGCCTACAACAATCATGCATGTGTGGACATCCGCATGTGATTAATATTGAAAAATACGATCCAACAAGAAAGAATTTTCATTGGTGTCAAATTGCCATTCCCAAATGAAAACCTGTGAAAGTTGATTTACACATAAGTCAGTTTATAAAAGTTTCATGAAACAAAAAAGGGTGATGGCTTATGGCATTTATAAAGTATAACTGGAAAAAAGAAACAGAAAATCATTTGTCTCCTACCTTACTATATTTTCAGACTCTTCTTCATAGGAGCTTTCCTTGTCTTCAATAACAATGGGTGAATAAAGGTCTATGTAGTTGCTGCGTTATGGAAATAATTATGCATTACAAACATTTAAATTAACAGGGAGAAAAATCAATAATGAAACACATAATTATGAAAGTTTATTTTTTTATGGTCTAACCTGTAGCACTGTGATCCAGTCAGGGCATTTGTCTAATTGCTTTTCACTAATTGGGACTGAAATCTAAAGAAGAAAAATTAATATTTGATTCATAGAATATTTCTCAGAACATAACCACATTTATTTGTAGAATGCAGTGTTTTTGCTACATTTTAGTAACACATTTACTACTACTGAAATCTGAGGTACAAATATAGTCAAGCTTCAAGAAACATAAGTTTAAAACATGCAACATTTACTCAAAGTGTTTTACACCATACCATTGTCTACTGCAATTTAAAAAAAATTACAAAATAGGTATTTTGGGGGATTTATTAACTGAATGTATGACAGTGTCATTGGGACCTTTTTCAAGGAGGAGCAAAGGCCAAACCATTTATACTTCAGAACAGGTCATACACTGGAAGCTTAGCATGTTCAGTACTTGAATGGGAGACCACCAGCGAAAAGTTTAAGTTGCTGCTGGAAGAGGTGTTAGTGAGGTCAGCATGGAGCGCTTACCCTGTGGTCTGTGTGTGGATCCCAATTCTCCGTCCTTTGGATGAGACATAAAACCGAAGTCCAGATTCTGTGCTCAGTCAAGATCTCTGGGCATCTTCCAAAAAAGAGCAGGATGTTCCCCGATGTTCTGGTTAGATTGTCCACCACAGCCTGCCCATTCTGCTCCCCTAATTATTTCCCGTCTTTAATTGTCTAACTATCTCTTTCACCCTTTCACCATCTAATAGCTAATGTGTGGTGAGCATGCTGGTGTAAAAAGAGCTGCTGTTGCATCATCCAGTTGTTTATGTGAAATGTTTATGTTAAAAGCTATATAAATATACAAAATTGATATTATTATTATTATTATTATTATTATTACTGCAAAGAGCTGTATAAACAATGTAAAACATGTTAAAACACAAGATTCCTATATTACCTTTTGTTGGTCAGGCTCAGATTCCTGTCTTGGTGAACTATGACATAATGGCTAAACAGATAGAAAAAATGCTCTCCATTATTTTTATTTAATGATTTGTACAGGCTAAAAATGTGCAGCTTTATGTTTTACCACCTTATTACCACCTTGCTTCAAATGCTACCCACAACCCTGAAATAGATGAACATGTTATGTAATGAAGGGAAGGATAAGATTAACAAACACGTAGAGAATATTATTACAAAATGTACCAAGGTGTCTTCTAAGTTGTCTCTATTCATGCTACATCTTGGTTGAATAAGAACTTCATTGTCAGTGTCATCCCCTTGACCTTTAAAATTAAATAGTTCATAGTTAATGACTAATTAGCAATTTACTAATTACATAAATTGTACTTAATTTGTACCAAAGTTAAATTAAATCATCTTTTCTGATATTTCAACTTAATTTGCTGAAATTATGCACATGTATAAAGTCATTAATATCATTTATTTGACTCTTTTATTGGCATTGCAATATTTTTTACTTACGGAATGTTTTGTAGTCTTTCTCTGCACAGATGAAAAATGTTAACTTGTTGAAGGGCTTTCCAATTGCATCTTTGAATGATTGTACAGTATAGTAAAACTCTCTTCATATCCAAGAACCTTATCCACTTCTAATCCACCAGAATGGAGAATAACATATAAAATATTGGGAAGATGATGAAATGTCTTAAGCTTTGCTTCTGCTGCCTGAAGTATCTGTTGTGCAGAACTTTCTGATGAAATCACTAATGGCAATGTTTTTCCTCTTTACTTTTTAAGTATTTTATCATGGACACTCATAATACCCACATTGACCTGAAAAAGAATATTTTTACATATATATAAAAATATAAGTAAAATATTTAAGCTAAACATTAATACTTAATTTGTAATGCTTTACCCCCACCCCACCCCCCATAGCTTTAGAATAATAGTGTTTGTGAGAGCAAATCTCCGAAAGTTAATCTTAAAATTCACACGTGCTTGCTTAATTTGAAATGAATACAAATTTCACAGTTACTTACACAATGGCATAATCTTTCACCACCCATACGCTAACACATAATAGAACGTTCTAAGCTATTTCTGTTATTGTTAATTAGTGTGTTAGGTAATAGCTTCTCTGATAAAGGCATGGACTCTAACATTAGCTTACAAATAGAATGGCAGCATACAGTTTTCAAACCGTATTTTAATCATATGAACATTAGAAAGTATGACTGCATGACTATATGTGTATAGGAGGACATAAAACAGGATATGCAAGTCTTAAATTAACTCTATCCAAGGGAAATTCAAAAAGTTTCTGCACTTTTATATTTTCGTTGGTAACGGTGAAGACAGGAGGAGGAGGGATTGAGCATTAAAAAGTTGGTATAATGCTGGGAAAAGCTGGCTGTGTAGAAAAGTAATGTCATTTGTTTTTGAAATTCTTAATAAATGGAGATAAAAAAGTGTGGAAACTTTTTGAATGTCCCTCATATATATATATATATATATATATATATATATATATATATATATATATATATATATATACTATAAAATACCAGCTTGCAGCGGAGAAGTAGTGTGTTAAAGAAGTAATGAAAAAGAAAAGGAAACATTTTGAAAATAACGTAACATGATTGTCAATGTAATTGTTTTGTCACTGTTGTGAGTGATAAGTGTTGCTGTCATATATATATATATACACACACACATATATACAGTACGTACATATATATATATATACATATATGCACATACATCCACATATATATACATATATATTGTCACAAAGCTGAGACATACTCAAGAAAGGTTTGGGGCAGCCACCCGTATATTCTGGTATCCTGGCTGCAAAGTCGTTTTTTATCACAATAAACAGCACTGATGTGCATACAAATGAGTCCAAAACAAGACTGAGGGAAAGGGGAAAAAGGGCAGGCTTTTAAAGGGGAAGACAGGAAGTGAGGTCATGGGAATCGGGCACGTGTTCATCACTCATTGGATCAGGCCCGGACGTGACATCAGGGGGGCCGGCGCCGGTTAGTTCTGTCTGCATTGGTTCGGTCCCGGAAGTGACGTCGCGAGAGCCAGGTGGAGTCTCCCAGGGATGGTCTACAGGGAAGTGAGAAAAAGAGTCAGTGCACTCTGCCACAGCCCGGCCTGTCTCAGAACTGCCATCACTCAAGCCCTTTAGCTGCCTCCCATGCGCACGTGTGTGACAATATATACATATCTACATATACACACATACATATACATACACACATACATACACACACATATATACACACAAATACGTTTATATATACATACACACACATATATAAACATATATATATACAGATACATACATATCTACATATATACTGTACATATACACATATATATATATATTATCACCACAATGTGTCTGAAGTTGCTGCACGCATCCTGGCCAAGTCAGGTGTCAGAATAGCACACAAACCCATGAACAATCTGCGCACAGTCCTCTTTAATGCCAAAAACAAGAAATCGACAGCAGAAACACTAAACGCAGTATACAGCATTCCATGCAGTTTGTGCTCAGCGGTATACATAGGACAAACTTCAAAAAGAATCGTAACACGTATACAGGAACACCGCCGTCAGAAGAAAGGACGCACTGTCATTGATCTATAAGCATACTAAATCAACAGGACATACATTTAATTGGGACGATGTACAAGTAAAATTTAAAGCCAATAATAAAAGTGCTAGAGAGCTGGCTGAATCCTGGTTATCAAATGAGAACGCCATCAACAGACACTTGGACATAAATCCAGCATATACAAACTTAAGAAGAACTTATTCTCAATAAACAAGACTTTACTCCCAACAACCTCAACCCTTCCACCCACCACCCGCTGTAAGGTATGTCTATATATTGCCTTTGATTCTTGTATGTCTAAGCATTATCCTTTGATGAAGACCCCTGGTAGGGGTTGAAAGCTCAGGAATAAAAACTACTTTATGATACGTGATTCATTTTCTCCTTTTGTGGATCTCCAACTGCTAATATGCAAACCGTATCACAGACCTTCTCTTCCACACACACACACACATATATATATATATATATATATATATATATATATATATATATATATATATATATATATATATATATATATATATATATATATATATATATATATACACTCTTTGGGGTGCAAGCAACTTGTTGCTGGGGGTGCCAGAATCCATCAAAGAAGAAAAATGAAAAACATTATTTGTACAAAATCTTTATTTATCCATTCTTAAATAATGAAATGGACAGACTATTTCATATCAGTGCAATACGCTGTTTGTTAAAACAGATGACTCCCGCTCTTACGCAAGTCTGCGTGGATATTATGAACTATCGTATCTGTTCAAGTTCTATTTAAATTTTAAATAGAAGGAATTTTTATTTAGTCGACAGAAATATCTTTGGTAGGAATGTAAGTTAAATGTAGGCATCATTGCATAATTTTTTCACCATACAAATGTAAAGAGTAAATTCGCCTTACATTCCAACCAAAGATATTTGTGTCGACTAAATCAGGGGTGTCAAACTCAATTGCACAGGGGTCCAAAATCCAAAAAACACTTTAGCTTGCGGGCCGAACAGGATAAATATTTATTGAACACACTAAAACTAAACTTTTAAAACTTTTAAACTTTTAAAACTTAACTTTTTTGAACACAAATATGAATAAAAACAGACAGGAATATTATTTCGAATAAATCAACTCAAACCTTAAATAACTTATAATATTTTGCTCTCCATAAAAATATATCCTGTCTAAATTATACAAGTTAAAAATAAAGTAAACGTTAAAAGAACAAACATTCAAATTTCTTTACTCTTATGTAATTTTATATAAAAATAAACTTAAATTTTAAATATCCCAAAAGATTTTGCTCTCCATAAAAATATATCCTGTCAAAATTATACAAATTCAAATATGAACATGCTGCATAACAAAACCTGGAAATATAAATAAAATTTGTTCTTTTCAGCAATAACAAATCAAATCATTCAGTTGTCTTTGCTCTTATGTAATTTTATCAGAGCTGGACGCCTGGCATCTTTTTTTGGCAACAAGTTTGTTTATGTTTGGTGTGAGGTTCTGTGTTGTGGAGATTCTCAGGATGGACTGCAGGTGCTCATCAGTGAGGTGACTCCTGTGTGCTGTTTTGTTAGTCTTTATCACTGAGAAGAGCTTCTCACACAGATATGTGCTACCAAACATGCACAAGGTTCGAGCCGCATGTAGATGGAGCTAAAGCATTTCTGCGGTAATGGAGTTAATAAACTGTGTGGGCCCTGCAGTATCGTACTTTGCCTTCAGTGTGCCATTACACTGCAGCTCAATCACCTCCATCTGAATCTGCACAGGTGCAGTTTCCACATCTACGGCAAATGGGTTGCGAAACAACTGAAAATTCTTTTTTTGTTCTTCAAAGTCACCAAAGCGCCATGCGAAATCAGTGCGCAGTGCGCTCAGTTTATCAGCAAAGTGCGTATTTGGGAACACCGTTGTGCCAACTTGGTTCAACATTACTTGGCAACAGGGAAAGTGGGGCAAGTTGCACTGGTGCATTTGTGTCTCCCATAAAAGCAGGTTCACTTGAAATCACTTTGTGATTTTGCACGGGTAAAATGTCTGCTGAAGTGACAGATTCTTCTTTAATTCTTCTGCTTTCTGTATCTTGTGCATTGCATTCAGGTCTTTCAGGTTATTTTGATGT
Organism: Polypterus senegalus; assembly: GCF_016835505.1. NCBI lineage: Eukaryota > Metazoa > Chordata > Cladistia > Polypteriformes > Polypteridae > Polypterus > Polypterus senegalus. Next base: position 96,780,857 of record NC_053166.1, on the reverse strand, counting down.
TTTGTGTCATAGTGCCGTCTTAGATTAAATTCTGTAATTACAGCCACATTAGCTTCACAAATGAGACACACGGGTTTACCGGCAATGTCAGTAAACATATACTCAGCCTCCCATCAGTTTTTAAGGGCTCTATTTTCAGAATCAACTTTTCTCTTCGGCATCGTGTGGGCTAGCTTCGCAATAACTTGCAGCATCATAAGCTAGACTTGATTAACGCGGTAAGTGTTCGGCAAGGCAGCTGAAGCGCTGCATTATGGGATCTGTAGTTTATTGTGTTACCAGCGCTTCATATCCCCGGGCCATTAATAAAAATAATATATAAATGATCCGGCCCACGGGCCTTGAGTTTGACACATATGGACTAAATAGAACTTGAAAAGATATATTTTTTCAAGTGTGATCGCGCAATTCAGATCAAGTTGACACGCACTACATCGAGCCCGCATGCTATTGTGGTTTTGCCTGCGTGCCTCAATAAGTCATCCTCCCCTCGCTCTTACTTTTTTACCGTTCATCAAATGAATACACTGGGTATGGCTTTAACAAAACAATCATTGATGGCGAATAAAGTATCCATTATACATAAAGCTTCAATTGGTGATATGTTTTTCTGCGTTAACCGCATATTTTTTCATATATCTCAAACCAAGGGGATGCGAGTATAAAATTAATCGGGAAGCACTGATCAATGTAATCGGTGCACCAGCAAATCATGCATTGACAGAAGTTCCCCTTTGTTTGTAATGCAAAGTGTGATTAAATGCGTGATTTTTAACGCGTTATGGAGCACATGCATCGAAGCTTCTCAGCTGTGCTTGTGCTAAGAAAAGGAAACATTTAAAAAATAACGTAATACGATTGTCAACGTAACCTTTTGTAAGTAGTGCCTGGAGGATACAGTGTGGAGAAACTGTAGAGACAGCGTGTGTATTAACTTGTGGATTTTTCTTTGAGTATTTGGTGGCAGCGTCACAGACTCGCTTCCGTAACACTGTGTTAGCTGCGGAGCTCAGCTCAGAGCGAAATGAGGTGAATGGGAGGGGAGATGATGACATGACTCCCCCACCGGCCTTAACTGTCAATCCCCCACAGACACAGTCTCTCAGAATTTGCATAAGCACAGCCTTTTACCTGCAATTTTAACTTAGTCACAAAGTGATCAAAACTCTCGTTTATATCCTGCGTCATCTCATTAAACTTGCATCCTGCATTACCTGTGGGCATGACAAACGACAGCGGCAGCCTGTCTATGAACTTAATTTAAATTTTACGTTTACACTGTGCTTTGTTTCTGAAGTAGCAGCACTCATGAATATGGTTGTATATATGTCATTCGCTTGCTGCCTATTGTTTCGCTGCCTTCTCAATTATATAATGCATGTTTTCTTCAGCGCTTTTTGGAGCTCTTCCTGGTTTTCTACGTACTGCGTTAAAAGTCAGTTTACGTGATTACGTGGGAGGCGTGATGATGTCACACGAAACTCCTCCCCCCACGGCTTTCAAGCTCAACTCCATTACAGTAAATGGAGAAAAATAGCTTCCAGTTATGACCATTACGCGTAGAATTTCAAAATGAAACCTGCCCAACTTTTGTAAGGAAGCTGTAAGGAATGAGCCAGTCAAATTTCAGCCTTCTACCTACATGGGAACATGGAGAATTAGTGATGAGTCAGTGAGTGAGTCAGTCAGTCAATGAGGGCGTTGCCTTTTATTAGTATATAGCAAAATACCCGCGCTTCGCAGCGGAGAAGTAGTGTGTTAAAGAAGTAATGAAAAAGAAAAGGAAACATTTTGAAAATAACGTAACATGATTGTCAATGTAATTGTTTTGTCACTGTTATGAGTGTCGCTGTGATATATATATATATAGCAAAATACCCAGCTTCACAGCGATGTCATGTGTTAAAGAAGTTATGAAAAAGAAAAGGAAACATTTTAAAAATAATGTAACATGATTGTCAAAGTAATTGTTTTGTGTATTTGGCGGCAGCGTCACGAAGTTGTTTTCGGCAGCTGCATCAGAAAATGTACCACCACGCCTGACACGCCTCCTTTTACTGTTTTCTCACAGCTTGGATTGCTGCTGTCATATATATACACACACACACACATATATATATATATATATATATATATATATATATACACACATACATACATACATACATATATATATATATATAGACATATATATATATATATATATATACATATATACCTATCTACATCATATATTCACACACATACATACATACACACACACAAATTATATATATGTGTGTGTGTGTGTGTGTGTGTGTGTGTGTGTATGTATATATACACATACATATACTTGTGTGTATGTTTGTATGTGTCTATATGTGTGTGTATAGGTTTGGTCACTGAGTGCAAGGGAAAAATAATAAATTATAGTCTATAAGTTATTAAACAGTAAAACATTAACGTTTTAAGAAGTACAGGTACATTGAAATTACATTTTCTATGTGAACGTCAAATTTGTGCCTCGCCTCGATTGTGAATCGCCTTAATATTATTTTGCCGTGGTGTAGAAAAGGGGTCCCGTGTTTGCACTTGTCTGGGCTATAGCGCAGGGGGAGGATGAAAAAAATTAAAAGTGCTCACTTTGACTTAAGGCAGAAGCGCAGTCAGCGTCTCAAAGGCCGGCACAGCTATGCACGCGCACTGGCTGCTCGACTTTTGCTGGGCAGGAGACCCCAGTTTGCAGACACGTTCATGATATCAAAAGTCTCAGCGCTCTTTGGAGGTCATTCATATATATATATATATAGCAAAATACCCGCCTGGCAGCGGAGAAGTAGTGTGTTAAAGAAGTAATGAAAAAGAAAAGGAAACATTTTAATAATAACGTAACATGATTGACATTGTCATGAGTGTTGCTATCATATATATTCCTGCCTAAATAAGTCACCCTCGCTCTTACTTTTTACCGTTCATTTAATCATGGCTAGTGGCGGAAAAATTATAAAATGGAAGGAGGATGGCTTTACCAAAACAATTATTGATGGCGAATCGATTATTCATAAAGCTTGAATTGGTGATCTGTTTTTCTGTGTTAACCTCATATTTTTTCATACTTCTTCTCAAACTAAGGTGGTGTGAGGGTAAAATGAATCGGGATGCGCTGATCAATGTAATCGGTGTACCAGGAAATCATGCATTGACAAAAGCTCCCCTTTGCTTGTATTGCAAAGTGTGATTAAATGCATGATTTTTTAACACATTATGGAGCACATGCATCGAAGCTTCTCGGCTGTGCTTGTGCTAAGAAAAGGAAAGATTTTAAAAATAACGTAACACGATTGTCAATGTGACCTTTTGTAAGTAGTGCCTGGAGGATTCAGTGTGGAGAAACTCTATAGAGACAGCGTGTGTATTAACTTGTGGATTTTTCTGTGAGTATTTGGTGGCAGTCTGAGGAATTTGCTTCGGAAGACAGCGTTAGCCGCGGAGCTCAGCTCAGAGCAAAATGAGGTGGGAGGGGAGATGATGACGTGACTCCCCCACCCGCCTTAACTGTCAATCCCCCACAAACACAGTCTCTCGGAATTTGCATAAGCACACCCCTTCACCTACAATTTTAACTTAGTTACAAAGTGATCAAAACTCTCGCTTATATCCTGCGCCCTCTCATTAAACTTGTATCCCGCATTACCTGTGTGTATGTGAAACGCCAGCGGTAGCCTTTCTATGAACTTAATTTAAAGTTTAGGTTTACACCGTGCTTTCTTTCCGAGCTGGCAACACTCATGAATATATGGTAGTATATGTCACTCGCCGCTTCTTATTGTTTCGCTGCCTTCTCAATTATATAATGCATGTTTTCTTGAGCGCTTTTTGAGGTCTTCCTGGTTTTCTATGTACTGCGTGATTACGTGGGAGGCGTGATGATGTCACACGAAACTCCGCCCCCACGGCGTTGAAGCTCATCTCCATTACAGTAAATGGAGAAAAACTGCTTCCAGTTATGACCATTACGCGTAGAATTTAGAAATGAAACCTGCCCAACTTTTGTAAGGAAGCTGTAAGGAATGAACCAGCCAAATTTCAGCCTTCTACCTACATGGGAACATGGAGAATTAGTGATGAGTCAGTGAGTGAGTCAGTGAATGAGTGAGGGCTTTGCCTTTTATTATTATATATATATATATATATATATATATATATATATAACACACTACTTCTCCGCTGCGAAGCGCGAGTGTAAAGAACATAAAGAAAAAAAAATAATGTAACATGATTGTCTATATACAGTAATTGTTTTGTGAGTGTTATGAGTGTTGCTGTCATCAAGGATTTCATTATCATTATTTCTTTCAATCAGGTTCGTATTTGTAGGATGTGTTGTGTTCAAGTCACATTCCGTGTTTGTCAATCGTTGTAAAGATAACAGGTTTCATTCATCAATTCATTTCTTACTGCATCAATAAACAGCTCGTCTTCCTCTTTATCTGAGACGTGACACACTGCATGCACTGTTTTTTTTTTAACACTGTCTTCCTTTAGCGGGACATTGACTTTTTCCACCACGTGCTTTGTTTACGCAGTAGTTGCACTTATGAATATGCTTGTATGTGTCAGACGCTTCATATTTTTTTGCTGCCTTCTCAATTGTGTAATTCGGTTTTTGTTCAGCACTCTTTGAAACTGTTGTTTTTTGTCTGTGCACTGCGTCAGTTTGTGTGAGCCGCTCGGTGTACATGCATCGAAGGTTCCCAGCTGTGCTGGTGCCATCTCGTACGATGTCCACGGCTGTATTTAATGTTAGCTAAGACCCGGCACTTAAAAGTTTCTCTTGCAGTTTCACTGAGTTTGTGCCAAACACCACCCTGACCATCTCATCTTCGTCTGCATAAGCACAGTCCTTCACCCGTGAATATTTAGCGGCAGTGTTTCTATTGGATTGCCGCTGACGGATGGCCTTATATGGGCAGGCACTAAATTACGTGGGAGGCGTAACTCCGCCTCCCACGGCCATCGAGCAGACGTCTATTATAGTATATGGATGAAAAAATAGGTTCCAGTTATGTCCATTACGCGTAGAATTTCGAAATGAAACCTGCCCAACTTTTGTAAGTAAGCTGTAAGGAATGAGCCTGCCAAATTTCAGCCTTCTACCTACATGGGAAGTTGGAGAATTAGTGATGAGTCAGTGAGTGAGTCAGTGAGGGCTTTGCCTTTTATTAGTATATATATATATATATTGTGGCAGTAGGGGGCAGTAGTGCACCCTTGAACCCTCAGGTACAACTCCGGAGACCAGGTAACAGTCCAAGACTGTTTATTATTTTTTCCCACAGTGCACCAAGCATCTTCCACACTACTCATAAACTCTTTAAACAAACACAATAACCTCTCCTCCTCGCCCAGACACTTTGCTCCTCTCCCACCCAGCACAGCTCAGTGTCTGGACTGAGGCACCGTCCTTTTATAGCCCCTGACCCGGAGGTGTTCCTGTCCCAGCAGTCCACAGTTCCTTATTCCTTCCGGGTCAGGGCAATCAGTCTTTCACATCACCCGGAGCACGCCATTCCTTCCCGTCCACGTGACTGTGACGTACTCCCGGGTCATAAGGCACAACCGATCCCACAAGTCCCCCCACAGCGACTCCTGGTGGTCCCCAAGGTATCCAGCAGGGCTGTGTATAAACACTACAGAGTCCATAAGGCCCTGCTGGACCTCGGGGCACGATCCTGGTGTCGGGAGAGCTCCTCCTGTCGGCCTGGGGGTGCGGACCGGCCTGGGAAGCCAGCAGTCTTCCACAATATATATATATACACACTAATAAAAGGCAAAGCCCTCACTCACTGACTCACTCACCACTAATTCTCCAACTTCCCATGTAGGTAGAAGGCTGAAATTTGGCAGGCTCATTCCTTACAGCTTACTTACAAAAGTTAAGCAGGTTTCATTTCGAAATTCTACACGTAATGGTCATAACATCCACCATGTTGAACTTTCTTATTTATGGCCCCATCTTTACGAAATTTGGTAGGCGGCTTCCCTGCGCTAACTGTAACCAATGTAGGTACTTATTTCAGTGGTATGACGCCACTGTCGGCCGCCATATTGAACTTTCCAATGGTCTTTGTTACTTATGGGCCCATCTTCAAGAAAATTGGTACGTGGGTTCACAACGCTAACTGAATCCTGCTTACGTACATATATACATCCATAGCCTGCAGCTCGGTCCCCATCCCCACGCCTCCTACATTGTTGGCTGCCTGAGTCTATAAATCCGTCCGTCGCTCCGGTCTCTTCATTCCCTTCCTTGCTTCGCCACGGCATTCACGTCTCCTTGCTGATAACTGCAGCCTTTATATTTAATCCATGGCTTCTCCCCTGTTTTATTGTTCGTTTATTACGATTATAGTTATTGTGTAGGTATTTTAGACTTACTTTACATTGTTCAGGTACCCATTTCCGTTATCGTTCCAACCGTACCCCCATTAACATGTCTATCAAGGTTATCACCATCGATCAAAGAACTGTCACTTACCAAATGGTTTCCATGACTGGGACAGGTTCAAGGTGTGGACTGATGACGATACAGGAGATAATTATACTACACAGGAGTACTATACGAGTGAAATGCTTAAGCCCTTCACCTATGGTTCTGCATGTGAGTTGATGGCTGTCGCTGAATTGTTCGGTTGTTGCTTTCAAGTGTACTAAAATGGCCAAATATTTGGACAACCGCCAATGCCTCTTAAACATCTTAGATTCACAGGTGTCGATTTCAGTAGTGGACACTTTGATGTTTATGAATGTTTAAACACTCAAAAGCTGGATGCGAAATTGAAACCGGTTGTATGCTTACAACGCTTGACAGATGCTGAATGTCACTTCAATACAACAAGTCCTGCAAATACAAACGTAATTGAAACAAACCATGAAACTCAAACCGATTATGACAGCAGCAATCCAAGCTCTGAGATTTGAGGCAAGATTGCTTTTCACATGGCCAACTGTACATTGCATGCTCAAGAGTAAGCTCAGCGCATAGCTTGGTCATATTACGACCGGAGGGACGAACTGACAACGTGGTATACAAAGAGATCCTCAACCAATAATTATTGGTATACAGTGGAACCTTGGTATACGTCCTTAATTCGTTCCAGACCCTTTGACTTATACCGAAAAGGACATATACCAAACACATTTTTCCCATAAGAAATAATGGAAAAATGATTAATCCGTTCCCATGAAAAAAAAAAATCCTATTGCTATTATATTATACATTGATGGGGTTGTATAAAATAATTCAAACACTGCTTAATACTAAAATACATAAATACAAAAGCAATTAGATGAAATAAATGAAAATTTTACCTCACTTTACTTTTTAACAACATCTTTGTTTTTCACAATCGTAGATACCGTCGTTCTTGGCAAACGGTATGCAATAGCCATGTCCCGGATACGCATGCCACCTTCATACTTTTCAACAATCAATTCAAATTTACATGAAAAAAACACAAAATCACGTTGTGATGATGCAGGTTTGCTGTATGCTCCCATCTGCTGCTGGGGAGCCCTTGAACCCTACACCATCGGTAATGTGCCTCACTGCTAACCTCATCGGTAAAGCAAGGGGATGGTGAAAAAGTGCAAAGTGCTTTTATTAAAACAATTAACAAAACAAGGTGTTCAAATTAAAGTGCAGTCTCCAAAGTTCCAATAAATAATCCATAAAATCAGAAGTGAAACGTGGAGGTTAAAAACAATAGAAAAAAGTCTTCTTAAAAACAACGGAGTTAAAATAGAGCAGGAAGCATTCTTTAAAAATAAAAATAAAAAAAATACAACAACAAGCCCGGTGCCTTTTTACCTGGCAGCCCCCCTGCTTCCCAACAGGGGAGTCGCCCTACTTGCAGCTGACCTTCACTCTTCCTACTTCAGCTACTCTGCGCGCTCGCTCTCGCTCTCGCTCTCTCTCTCTCTCTCTCTCTCTCTCTCTCTCTCTCTCAACCTTCCGTCCGTTCTTTCTTTTTCCTCCCTTTCTAGCTGACTCGCGCTTCTGTTTATCAAGATAAGCAGCCCCAGGAACAATCATGAATGCGGACGGTCCCTCACTAAGTGCACTTTGGTGAGAAACGCCCACATCGCTAATCGCCCTGACAACCTTCAGCCACATAACCACCGCGCCCCCTCACCAAGCTGCGAGCGCGGTGATTATTTATTTTAAAGCTGGACTTTGACAGGAGCTGTGGACCCGCTATATCACACACGTGAAAGTTCACAGAGAGTTATAGCACGGGTTGTTCACTGAATGCTAGCAACTGGCGCACTAACGCTCGTGGGCAGTTGTGGCTTTGTCTCGAGAGAGGTAAACAAGGTTAGCACGCGAGACGCATTTCCAAACAAAGGTCGTATACCAAGCAAAATTTTTCATGTCCAAACAGGACGTATACCAAGTTGGACTTATTCCAAAGCAGACGTATACCAATTTACCACTGTATTTTCCCTCAGTTTAAAAAGGTTTACTTTTTCTTCTTAATAAAAATTTTAAGGCAGTACTTTGCCGCTGCGAAACGTGGGTATTTTGCTAGTACAGTGGAACCTCAGTTTGTGAGCATAATTCATTCCGGAAATGTGCTTGCAGTCCAAAGCACTCGTATATCAAAGTGAATTTCCCCATAAGAAATAATGGAAACTCAGATGATTCGTTCCACAACCCAAAACTATTCATATAAAAATGATTAATACAAAATATAAAGTAAAAATACATAAAACAAATTAACCTGCACTTTACCTTTAAAAGGAATCATGGCTGGTGTGAGTGAGTTTCTAAACTCATGGGGGATTTCACGCAACGGGACGACACGCGGAAGAGCGTACCAAAGCAATCGCAGTCTCCCAGCGCTGTAACAGTTCGCCATATAAGCGCATCCAAAAATATCGCAGACATGCTATAAGCGCCTGCCGTCAATGGGTGATACAAGGAACATTATAAAGATCCCGCTACAATAAATAACAGCGCTGTTGCTGTTTCAAGCTGAATAAAGTTGGTGTTGTTAAAGTACTGAGACTCAGCTTCGTGCTTTGGGGCGCAAGATGGGGACTCGCACTTCACAGCGCGCACACACATACACAGTCACAATGCTGTAGTAAACAGTATATACTCGTACGGGTGTTGACTATATGAGTGAGGCACACAGACTCAGACAGAGAATAGGAGACGATTGCCCTCAAGAGAAGAGAGAGAGACGCGCGAGCGAGCGAGATAAGGAGAGAGAGAGAGAGACGCGCTCACGAGAGAGAGAAGAACCATCAGCTCAGTTGTGATCACATGACGCTCAGCAGACAAAGTGTATCCATACTACTCGTATTACAAGACATTGCTCGTTTATCAAGTCAAAATTTATTAAAAAATTTAGCTTGTCTTGCAAAACACTCGTAAACCAAGTTACTCGTAAACCGAGGTTCCACTGTATATATATATACACAAATATATATATAAAAAGTTTTATACAACTTTCCCTTTCCTTGTAATCATTTTTAACTTTATTTTTGTGTGAACTGTTTAGCTTTGGATTTGATTAAAACTTTTAAAACTAAGTACTGCAGAATTATTTGATCATGTGTCACACTTTTGCCTGAATCGTTCTATGAAGTAAGCAAAACCTGTAGAACCTTGTAAGTTTTGGACAAGCCCCAGAAAGTACATCATATATTACAAAATCTTAAATCAGGCTTTATATGCTCCATTATTACAAGACATCACTCACAACTCCACACATTATTTATGGATAAAAATGCAGTTTTATTGTACACATCTATTGAACTATCACACTGTTAACACAAAAAGATAAACTTTTTGGGAATGAATATACTTTATTTCACATAGGTGTAAATACAGAACACACATTTGTTAAATTAATACTGTTGATCAGGTATATACGCTTTTTGAAGTTTGTTTTTTTAAAGATAAATTGTATTCAACTGAGACTTCCCATCAGAGATCATAAACAGGTCTCAAGTGTAACAGCACATAACTCTGAGTAGATAGCTTGAATATGCATTTCATTTTAATGGTCACGGAGACCTGAAATTTCAAGGTCAGGTCAATGTTAGACTGGTAAAACTTTCTGATCATGATCCTGAGGAGTGGTGACATTTTTACTATTGTAGTATTTGTCCTGGTCAAACAGTAAAGTAAGAACTGCACTATATAAAAAAAAAACTTTCAGTGTGTTTCTTTTTTGACACGTATAAAAATGATCAGTGTAACACACAAATATTGCTTACATCACTGTTACAACAGTATTTTTTCGTCAAAGCAGCAAGCAGCTGCTCTGCAAGGCCAGTCGAGTAAGTAGCTTCGAATGAGCGGCTAACTTCAGTCATGTAATAAAAAATAAAGCCGTGCGCTGTAACGCTGCTATTATAGATTAGAATTCAGAAATATGTAAAATGTTATGATTCGAAATTTCAGTACTAACTCGACTGAAATGGAGGGGTTGACATGTCGCTCCTAGCTCTAAGTGTGTGTCTGGAAGTTTAACTGGGCCTGCAGTTTACAACCGTGGAAGCATTAAAGCAGTAGTTCTCAAACTTTATGGCCTTATGATCCAGTTTTACTTAGATGTTTATTGATGACCCCCACATATAAATCGAATTAGTCAAATGAATGCGAATATAAACGGGAAAAATAATCATGCAGTGCTATTGGTACCTCTGGTTAAAATGGGGTGGAGGTGGGAATACATTATAGTGTGAACAAGTCAGTTGGTGAAATGACCAATGGTTCAGAAACACTGGCTTACAATGCTGTTAAAATACTCTCAAAAAGAAGTCACAGGTTCCATCTGAGTCCCACGCCATCATTTTATAACTAAGTTTTTATCTCCCTAACAAACACTCACTTCACATCGTCTTATGTTAGGCCGTGAAAATCTGACTAACAAAGACTCACTGTGATAATTTCTCCTAAACGTATGAAAAATACAAAATTCTCCATAAATTAATTAGTAAAATCACTGCTGGTGCATAGTCACACCACAATATCAATAGCAGAACTCCAAACATACCTGAACATTTTTAGTAATTCTTCGCTTGACTGATGTCTGAAGCCGCACACTTTGTTTTAAGCTTTGAAATCTCAGGAACTCCTGTAGGGTTGTCCCTGTCTCTGCATTTAATCAGAGTGAAACAGAATGTTAATTATGAAACAGTGATAAAGTTTACGCAAACGAAACTGCCTGGCTGGACACTTGCCTCTGTGGGATGTTTCTAATTTTTCCAGTGAAGACCCAACAGCAGCTTTTGATTTTTGCAGCAGAAAAGTTACAGATTTTCCACAGCTCTGGCAAAATAATGCCCGCTGAACTATGGAAACGCCACAAAACGGACAAAACATATTACATAACACAGTAGTGTAAAAGAGCGAAATAACAAAATGGATGGAAGTTCAGTGTGTAGTTCTAGCTCCGTTCTCCTTTTCTCTTTAATGACTTAAAATTTCATTTCCGTTTTGAGATTCCACTTCCGTTTTGTTTCTAATTTGTTTTATGGGTTTCATGTTAATTTGTAGTTTGTTTGATACTCTGTATGTTCAATTCATCATAATAACTATTCATGGTGGCTCTAAAATCCGTACTGACCCCTACTCTCTCTTCTGTTTCTTTTTCCGGTTTCTTTGTGGTGGCGGCCTGCGCCACTCAAAGCTTCATGATGCTCCAACATTGATGGACTAAAAGCCAGAAGTCCACGTGACCATCATCATCAAGTCCTTCCGTGAGAACCCTAAATCCAAAGAGGACTGTTTCATTTACTGTATGTTAGGTAGAATGCCCAGAGGGAACTGGGCAGTCTCATGGTTTGGAATCCCTACAGATTTTATTTTTATTTGTTTTTTCTTTTCACCCTGGCCATTGGACCTTACTGTTATTCTATGTTAATTAATGTTGACTTATTTTATATTCTTACTGTGTCTTTTATTTTTCTATTCTTCATTATGTAAAGCACTTTGAGCTACTTTTTGGATGAAAATGTGCTATATAAATAAATTTTGTTGTGTTTCATGTTAATTTGTTTATGTGTTTTTTTATTAATTTGTGTGTGTGTTTGTTAATGTGTTCTGTTGTGTTTTTTATTGATTTGTTGTGTCTTTTTTGTTAATTTGTTGTATTGTGTTTTTTATTAATTTGTGGTATGTGTTTTTTTTAATGTTTATTGCATGTGTTTTTTTTCACGCTTTGCCCCCCAGGGCCTCCATAGGGTCCCTCCTCAAAGACCATCACTCAACCTTTAGATCAAGTGACAATACTCTGTATAGTGCTGCTAGAGCCAAGTTGAGAAGAGGGATAAATGAAGCTGAGTTGATTTAAAAGAGGAGGACAGAAGACCCCCTTTCAGAAAAAGCCCATCAACGTGTGTGGCATGGAATACAGGACATCACCAACTATAGGGGCTGCAATACAACATCGGTGGTCATGGGGGCCTCGCTGGCAGAGGAGTTCAACTGCTTCTCTGTGAATTTTGAGATGGTATATTAACACAAAGTCTCATTCTCTCTGACCCCCTTAGACTCTAGCGCCCCAACTTTTACTTTAAAAGGGCATCAAGTGAGACGGGTGCTAATGTCAGTGAACCTGAGGAAGGCTGCTGGTCCCAACGGGATATCTGGGAAGGTGCTTAAAGCATGTGCTGACCAGCTCTCACACTTTTTAACCAGTATCTTCAAAACACCCCCTGAGACAAGCCTTCATCCCACCCTGTCTGAAGTCAGCAACCGTCATTTCTCTACCCAAGAAATGAGCCACTGACAACTCAGAGACTTTCACCCAATAGCAATTACATTTTATGTCATGAAGTGCTTCAAGTAATTGGTTTCACAATACATCAAAGCCTATCTCCCTCACAGTTTTGATACACACCAATCCACTGTGGATGCCACGGCAATAGCTCACACTGCACTGAGCCATGTGGAACACCTGGAGACCTGTATGAGTATGCTTTTGTTTTTACTATAGCTCCGCATTTAATTACATTATTATTCTGTAATACCTTTGGCATAACCTGTTTGGCAAATCTTTCAAGGAGAACCTGCTTTGAGGCATCTGAAGTTCCCTATCTTTCATTTTTTGTTTCTTAATAAGCCACAATAAATATCTGTCCATTAATGAATTGTTATATTATGGCCAACTGACAATGGAGGACAGAAAAATGAAAACTCCAGTTAGAACATAAACCTGTGGAGGGTGTAGGGGAAAAAACTCTGTAAATAAAGAATAGTTATACAGGTGCTGGTCATAAAATTAGAATATTATGACAAAGTTGATTTATTTCAGTAATTCCGTTCAAAAAGTGACACTTATATATTAGATTTATTCATTACACAAAGACTGATGTATTTCAAATGTTTATTTCTTTTAATTTTGATGATTATAACTGACAACTAATGAAAGTCCCAAATTCAGTATCTCGGAAAATTAGAATATCAATTAAAACCAATGCAAAAAAGGATTTTTAGAAATTTTGGCCAACTGAAAGGTATGAACATGAAAAGTATGAGCATGTACAGCACTCAATATTTAGTTGGGGCTCCTTTGGCCTGGATTACTGCAGCAATGCGGCATGGCATGGAGTCAATCAGTCTGTGGCACTGCTCAGGTGTTTTGAGAGCCCATTTTGCTCTGATAGTGGCCTTCAGCTCTTCTGAATTGTTGGGTCTGGCATATTGCATCTTCCTCGTCACAATACCCCATAGATTTTCTATGGGTTTAAGGTCAGGCGAGTTTGCTAGCCAATCAAGAACAGGGATACCATGGTCCTTAAACCAGGTACTGGTAGCTTTGGCACCATTTGTAGGTGCCAGGTCCTGTTGGAAAATGAAATCTGCATCTCCATAAAGTTCGTCAGCAGCAGGAAGCATGAAGTGCTCTAAAAGTTCCTGGTAGACGGCTGCGTTGACCTTGGACCTCAGAAAACACAATGGACCAACACCAGCAGATGACATTGCACCCCAAACCATCACTGACTGTGGAAACTTTACACTGGACCTCAAGCAACCTCCTCTCTTCCTCCAGACTATAATCAGAGAACATAACTCAGCAGCAGTCCAGTCCTTTTTGTCTTTAGCCCAGGCAGGACGCTTCTGATGCTGTCTCTTGTTCAAGAGTGGCTTGACACAAGGAATGCGACAGCTGAAACACATGTCTTGCATACGTCTGTGCGTGGTGGTTCTTGAAGCACTGACTCCAGCTGCAGTCCACTCTTTGTGAATCTCCCCCACAGTTTTGAATGGGTTTTGTTTCACAATCCTCTCCAGGGTTCGGTTATCCCTATTGCTTGTACACTTTTTACTACCACATCTTGTCCTTCCCTTCGCCTCTCTATTAATGTGCTTAGACACAGAGCTCTGTGAACAGCCATCCACTTTAGCAATGACCTTTTGTGTTTTGCCCTCCTTGTGCAAGGTGTCAATGGTCGTCTTTTGGACAACTGTCAAGTCAGCAGTCTTCCCCATGATTGTGTAGCCTACAGAACTAGACTGAGAGACCATTTAAAGGCTTTTGCAGTTGTTTTGATTTAATTAGCTGATTAGAGTATGGCACCAGGTGTCTTCAATATTGAACGTTTTCACAATATTCTAATTTTTCGAGATACTGAATTTGGGACTTTCATTAGTTGTCAGTTATAATCATCAAAATTAAAAGAAATAAACATTTGAAATACATCAGTCTGTGTGTAATGAATGAATCTAATATTCAAGTTTCACTTTTTGAATGGAATTACTGAAATAAATCAACTTTGTCATGACATTCTAATTTTATGACCAGCACCTGTAAGTCACAATTCTAAATGAATTCAAAGATGGATGTTCTTTATTACATCAGGTTGGAGGAGCTTTTCTATGGCAAAACCTGTCAATCTTAACTGAATACCTTCTTTTATGAGTTAGGTTAATTTACATAACATAGTCAAGGAAACATTTTAATCACCCTAATAAGAGAACAGATAAATGGAATGATCTTCAAATATCCCTATTTTATACTTTTTCTAATGGTCCCAAAATAATTAAACAGTTTAAAACTCTTAGGTAAATATCTGGTTCAAAGAATAAGACTTCCTAGAGCATATCTTCACCTCTAAAGGTTCTCCTCAATGTGCTCCCTACTCTTGCTACAGATCACAACATCATCAGCAAACATCATAGTCCACATGGATTCCTGTCAAATCTCATCTGTCACCCTGTCCATCACCATTGCAAATAAGAAAGGGCTCAGGACAGTTCCCTGATGTAATCCCAACTTCATGTTGAATGCATCCGTCTCTCTTACCGCAGACCTCACCACAGTCACACTTCCCTCGTACATATTCTGTACAACTCTTACATACTTCTCTGCCACTCCCGACTTCCTCATACAATACCACAGCTCTTCTCAAGGCACCCTGTCATATGCTTTCTCCAGGTCCACAAAGACGCAATGCAACTCCTTCTGTCCTTCTCTAAACTTCTCCATCAATACTCTCAGAGCAAACATCGCATCTGTGGTGCTCTTTCCTGGCATGAAACCATACCGCTGCTTGCTAATCATCATCTCCTTTCTCCTAAAAAGAAAAAAAACCTGAAAAGCTAAAATATTATCTTTATAATGATGTGCTGATGCAAATGTTTCTGCATGTCCTAGTTAAACAAGCTAACACAATTTCAAGCACTTTACAAATTCATGTAGTAAGTTTTTTTTCCCTTACAAGGGTTCCATGGTCAGTTATAACAAAGAAAAAACATATAGGTATATATAATAGAACTTACATATAGTGTATTTCTAGGAAACAACTAAACAATTCATAGACAAAGAAAATTGTCTCTGATTTTTCAGGATCCCATTACTACAGGTATAGGCGCACAGTGTTTCAAGAATATTTTTTAACCAGTAAAAGCGTACTGCACGATAACGTGCAGTGAATAAACGTGAGTATTCCTAGTTTTCATCCTCTTTCTCTGTCTCAGTTTAGCATTCGTCTGTTCAGAGGTTGATGCGTTTCCTGGTTCCTGAGCAGCTCTTCATTTCTCCACCCTAGCAGTCCGCTGCTTCTCTTCTTTCGTCTGCATCTTTTCACGTTAAAACTGATTAACTAAGTTTTTGTGTTGCAATTATTTAGTATGTTTTCTTTAATTTTTCAACTTAAGCTGACACTTAAGTCTTCAATCTGCCTCAAGAATGATTAGCGAAGGTAGTAGGGAATGAGAACGCCGCCCATACGCCGAGAGTTGATTCTACAATAAAGTAAAAATAAAAAGAGTAATAAAAATCATCACCCCAAAAACGGATAGTAGACATTTAATATATGTGTACCAAATTTCAAGTCAATAGGTAAAACGGTTTGCGAGCTACACGTGATTTAAAATCCTGTACAGACAAACTAACAGCCACAGTAGCGTACTATATAGGAAGATAGTTTAACTGCAGTTATTTTTCCAATTACTAGTAATGATCCAGTTTGAATGTGTTCTGATTTGTTCTATTAAAACTGTTGCATTGTTATTGTCACCTCTGTTGTTTCAGATTGTTGTTCCTTTTTATGTGTTGTTGATAGCAATGACATCATTGTTGAACCAAAAGGGTCTTTCATCTGATTGCAGCGTAGCAATTCTCAGTTTATATTGGCTACCTGTGGTCACGTCTCAGGATTAGAAATCAATGCAATTACTTCTTGTGAATAACTGCATTAACTAAAAAAACAGGTGTAATTCAATCAGTGCGTACAGAAAGCTATACCTCTCATGCCTTATACTCATAGCCTGTTTATAGGTTAATGGTTTGATGCAGCCTGTTTTGTTTGGCACTGTTTGAAGACAAAGCAAAGTGCCATATATGAAGGGAACAAACTTTTAGGCAATAGCAGATTTTTTTTGGCCATGATGATGACTGGCTTGTGAGCCAATTTAGGCTCCCAAGAACCATTCTCTGGGAACTATGTGCTGAACTGGGCCCAGCATTAGAAAGACAGAATAGCCGAAAACAAACTATTCTAGTTCATATCCAGGTTTTCATAATGGTTGGCTTCCTGGCAACAGGCCAGGAATATCACTGCCAAGCTTCAATTCCATCATACCTTTTGTGCGAGAAGCTATGAAAAATAGGTGCTACATTCAGTTTCCATATGGTTTTGTTGTACATAAAAACATAAAAAGGAAATTTGCATAAGTGTCCGTGTAAGGGAGGAAATCTCATTCGAATTAGGATGCCAACACAGGCTGCTCCATTCACAATAGGTTGTTGGTAAAACACAGAGCTCTTCAAATAAATAAATACATCTATACTAATAAAAGGCAAAGCCCTCACTGACTCACTCACTCACTCACTGACTGACTGACTCATCACTAATTCCCCAACTTCCCGTGTAGGTAGAAGGCTGAAATTTGGCAGGCTTATTCCTTACAGCTTACTTACAATAGTTAAGCAAGTTTCATTTCGAAATTCTACATGTAACGGTCATAACGGTCGATAACGGTCAACAACGTCCGCCATGTTGAACTTTCTTATTTATGGCCCCATCTTCACGAAATTTGGTAGGCGGCTTCCCTGCGATAACCGAAACCAATGTACATACTTATTTCGTTGGTATGACACCACTGTCAGCCGCCATATTGAACTTTCCAACGTCACTAATTCTCCAAATTCCCGTGTAGGTAGAAGGCTAAAATTTGGCAGGCTCATTCCTTACAGCTTCCTTACAAAAGTTAAGCGGGTTTCATTTCGAAATTCTACACGTAACGGTCATAACGGTCAACAATGTCCACCATGTTGAGCTTTTTTATTTATGGCCCCATCTTCACGAAATTTGGTAGGCAGCTTCCCTGAGCTAACCGAAACCAATGTACGTACTTATTTCGGTGGTATGACGCCACTGTCAGCCGCCATTTTGAACTTTCCAACGTAACTAATTCTCCAACTTCCAGTGTAGGTAGAAGGCTGAAATTTGGCAGGCTCATTCCTTACAGCTTACTTACAAAAGTTAAGCAGGTTTCATTTACAAATTCTACGTAAAACGGTGATAACAGTCAACAACGTCCGCCATGTTGAACTTTCTTATTTCAGTGGTATGATGCCACTGTCGGCCGCCATATTGAACTTTTCAACAGTCTTTGTTACTTATGGGCCCATCTTCAAGAAATTTGGTACACGGGTTCCCAACGTTAAGTGAATCCTACTTACATACATATATACGTCCATAGCCTGCAGCTCGGTCACCGTGTGAGGCGGCATTGGGTCCCCCATCCCAATGCCTCTCACGTTGTTGGCTGCCTGCCTATATAAGGCCGTCCGTCGCTCCGGTCTCTGCATTCCCTTCCTTGCTTCGCCACGGGATTCACGTCTCCCTACTGATAACTACAGCCTTTTTATTTAATCCACGGCTTCTCCACTGTTTTATTGTTCGTTTATTACGATTATAGTTATTGTGTAGGTATTTTAGACTTACTTTACATTGCTCAGGTACCCATTTCCTTTATCATTCCAACCGTACCCCCATTACCATGTCTATCGAGGTGATCACCATCGATCAAAGAACTGTCACTTACCGAGTGGTTTTCATGCCCGGAGATGGCACCTACCTTTTCCCTACTCTTTGTTACATATTGCACAGCCATATCAAGCTCACTCTTGATATCCGGAAGAACATTGTGTCTTATGTATTGAATGACTGGGACAGGATCAAGGTGTGGACTGATGACGGTACAGGAGATAATTATACTACACAGGAGCACTATAAGAGTGAAATGCTTAAGCCCTTCACCTATGCTTCTGCATGTGAGTTGATGGCTGCCACTGAATTGTTCTGTTGTCGCTTTTAAGTGTACTGAAATGGCCAAATATTTTACACCTTTCGACAACCGCCAATGTGGTTGGCAATGAGGTGACGATTTCAGTAGTGGACACTTTGATGTTTATGAATGTTTAAACTCTCAAAAGCTGGATGTGAAGTTATCGATGAAACCGGTTGTATGCTTACAACGCTTCACAGATGTCGAATGTCACTTCAACACAAGTCCTGCAAATACTGTCGTAATTGAAACAAACCATGAAACTCAAACTGATTATGACAGCAGCAATCCAAGCTGTGAGATTTAAAATAAGATTACTGTTCGCATGGCCAACTGTACGTTGCATGCTCAAGAGTAAGCTCAGTGCACAGCTTGGTCATATTACAACCGGAGGGCCGAACTCACAACGTGGTACACAAAGAGATCCTTAACAAATAATTATTGGCATATTTTCCCTCAGTTTAAAAAGGTTTAATTTTCTTCTTAATAAAAATTTTAATGCAGTACTTTGCCGCTGCGAAGCACGGGTATTTTGCTAGTAAAATGATATATGAGTAAATAAATACATAAGTATACACATGCACTTTGGTCAGAACACACACAGGAATGACTATAAAGCAGGAAAATTCAAATGAAAGAAAACATCTGACTTGGCAGTCACAGTCCTAGTGAGATATTATGCAAATGTATTGCTGTTGGTATAAAGGAGCCCCAGCAGCGTGTCTTGACGCACTGCTTCTGAATAACTTGTTGGCTGAAAGGACTACATCAAGAAGGATGAGAGCAGATGACTTAATGATAGTTCTAGCCAGCTATAGCACGTTGACAACAATCAGCTGAGTTGTCTAAGTGGAACAGCAACAGTCTCACTTTTGTTACTTCTTACTTTCGTTCAGAGGAAAGGTCGCATCTAGTCTTCCACTTGTTTTATTCACATACTGTATTGATAATCATAATCATACATTGTGTTAGAGGTTCTAAATATGAATAAAAGAGCCATGTGCAATAGCAGACAAATTGTTTCAGGGCATCATTGGTGTTTTTTGTAGCACAGGGCACATATGTCTATTATGTTGTGACCACCCAGTGAAAATAAAAGCCTATTGGTCAATGCATCATTTGGCAGTCCACGCATTAAGGAACACAATTAAGTATTGTGCAATTCAGAGCATAGCATGTGTTCATAATTTCTGTTCTTGACGTATAAAATGTTTCAGATACCATTAAGACATGATTCATTAGGTGTTCTGAGGCACAGATTAATTGCTCAGAATGTATTCACTAATTACATCTAAATTTAAAATGTACTTGGGCGCAGTTAAAGGAGATGGCTAATTGGCCATTTTATTTTCATTATTCTAAATGATGTTGCTTATTTTGTCCAACATTTAACAAGAAACTATGTTTTAATTGATTCCATAAAAATGGAACCAAAACACCTGCAAGATAATGTTGCACTGTAGTCAAAAATACATATTTTTATAAGAGTAAAGTTTAACTTGTCCTCTCATCCAAACGATTAGATTAACAGATAGTGTTTTAGATTGTAAAAGCAAATAATATCTTACAAATCTAGTCAACATTCCAAAAGTTATAGGTTTCTTTTTAAATATGGAATGTAAAGAAAAATACTGTACATTTACATGAAGCAAGCACTAAACCAAAATAGGTCATTTGCAATTTGTAGGTTGTGTTTCAAGTTAATTTGTTTTATGTGTTTTTTTATTAATTTGTTGTGTGCGTTTTTGTTAATTTGTTCTATTGTGTTTTTTATTGATTTTTTGTATGTCTTTCTTGTTAATTTGTTGTGTTGTGTTATTATTAATTTGTTGTATGTGTTTTTTGTTAATGTTTATTGCGTGTGTTTTTTTTTTTCACCCTTTGCCCCTCAGGGCCACCATAGGGTCCCTCCTCAAAGACCATGACTCAACCTTTAGATCAAGTGACAATACTCTGTATAGTGCTGCTAGAGCCGAGTTGAGAAGAGGGATAAATGAAGCTGAGGTGACTTATAAGAGGAGGACAGAAGTCCCCCTCTCAGATAAAGCCCATCAGTGTGTGTGGCATGGAATACAGGACATCACCAACTACAGGGGCTGCAATACAACATCGGTGGACTTGGGGGCCTCTCTGGCAGAGGAGTTCAACTGCTTCTCTGTGTGTTTTGAGATGGTATATCAACACCTAGTCTCATTTTCTCTGACCCCTTAGACTCTAGCACCCCAACTTTTACTTTAAAAGGGCATCAAGTGAGGTAGGTGCTAAAGTCACTTGAACCTGAGGTAGACTGCTGGTCCCAACGGGATATCTGGGAAGGTGCTTAAAGCATGAGCTGACCAGCTCTTACACTTTTTAACCAGTATCCTCAAACAGCCCCTGAGACAAGCCTTCATTCCACCCTGTCTGAAGTCAGCTACCGTCATTTCTGTACCCAAGAAATCCGCCACTGACAGCTCAGTGACTACTACTACCCAATAGCACTTACATCTCATGTCATGAAGCACTTCAAGTAATTGGTTTCACAATACGTCAAAGCCTATCTCCCTCACAGTTTTGATACACACCAATCCACTGAGGATGCCACAGCAATAGCTCACACAGCACTGAGCCATGTGGAACACCAGGAGACCTGTATGAGTATGCTTTTGCTTTTACTATAGCTCAGCATTTAATTACATTATTATTCTGTAATGTCTTTGGCATAACCTAGTTAATGCTATTTATTTCTTACCTGTTTGGCAAATCTTTCAAGGAAAACATGCTTTGAGGCATCTGGAGTTTCCTATCTTCCATTTCTTCTTTCTTAATGAGCCATAATAAATATCTCTCCATTAATTAATTGTTATATTATGGCCAGCTGACAACGGAGGACAGAAAAATGAAAATTCCAGTTAGAATATAAACCTGTGAAGGGTTTAAGGGAAAAAACTCTGTAAATAAAGAATAGTTATAAGTCACAATTATAAATGAATTCAAAGATGGATGTTCTTTATTACATCAGGTTGGAGGAGCTTTTCTATGGCAAAACTTGTCAATCCTAAATGAACACCTTCTTTTATGAGTTAGGTTAATTTACATAACATAGTCAAGGAAACATTTTAATCACACTAATAAGAGAACAGATAAATGGAATGATCTTCAAATATACCTATTTTTTTTTTTTTATTTATTAATTTTATTACAATCAATACATAGCCATCAAGTTTTACAAAAAAAAATTATGCTAAGAACAGATCGATCCCCACCCTTGAGAGAGAGAGCAAGCCAAACGGTGTAAAATTTAAGGCTTGTAAAAATACCTAAATCAACAAATTCTCTGTGCTTTATAAAATCATTTCAAAATATTACTGATTAGATCCTGCCATGTTTTGAAAAAGTCTGCACAGATCCTCTAACTGAGTATTTGATTTTTTCCAATTTTAAATAATATAACACATCAGTTTCCCACTGACTTAAAGAGGAGAGTTTGGGTTCTTCCAGTTTATCAGAATAAGTCTGCGTGCCAACAGTGTAGTGAATGCAATCACAATTTGTTTGTCTTTCTCCACTTTAAGACCCTCTGGAAGAACCCCAAACACAGCTGTTAATGGGTTAGGAGGGATTGTGAGTCCAAGACTGTCTGAGAGGTAATTAAAATTTTTGTCCAGAATAATGTTAATTTGGAGCAGGCCCAGAACATGTGACCTAGTGAGGCTGGGGCTTGGTTGCAACGTTCGCAGGTTGGATCATGCCCTGGAAACATTTTGGAGAGTTTTAGTCGAGACAGATGTGCTCGATATATAATTTTGAGTTGTATAATTGTATGCTTTGCATATGGAGCTTGAGTGAATTCTCTGCATTGCTACTTTCCACTCCTTTTCTGATATATTAATTGAGAGGTCATTTTCCCAGTGTCCTCTTGGATCTTTGAAAGGAAGGGATTGTAAAAGGATTTTATATATTGTAGAGATGGAGTCTAACTCCTTGAAATTGAGCAATAATTTTTCCAGCGTGGATGAGGGTGCAAGATGAGGAAAATCTGGAAGGTTCTGTTTAACAAAGTTCCTGATTTGAAGATAGTGAAAGAAATTTGTAGCTGGAATGTTAAATTTGGAATGTAATTGTTCATAGGATGCAAAGGCGTTGTCTATATAAAGATCTCTAAGCAAGTTAATTCCAAATTTTTCCAGATATTAAAACTGCATATGTTTGTGAGGGTTGAAAGAGGTGGTTCTTTTGCAGGGTGCCACAGAAAGAAGCTTCTCCGTCTTAAAATGCTTTCTACATTGGTTCCAGATTCTAAGTGAGTGGAGCACAATTGGGTTATTAGTGTATTGCCGATAGCGTGTGTTTATTGGAGCACAAAGCAAGGAATACAAAGAAGTACTGCAGGATTTTACTTCTATTGCGGTCCATGCCTGTGTATGTTCTTCTATTTGTGTCCAGGTTCTTATCGACTGTATATTTGCGCCCAGTAATAAAACTGGAAGTTAGGTAGAGCCATGCCGCCTTCTGCCTTTTGTCTTTGTAGGGTCGCTCTTTTGATGCGTGGATGTTTAGAATTCCAAATAAATGAGGTTATTGTTGAATCTAATTGCTTAAAGAACGATTTATTAATGTATATTGGTATGTTTTGAAATAAAAAGGAGCTTAGGAAGAATATTCATCTTAACAGTGTTAATTCTTCCAGCTAGTGTGAGATGAAGGGTTGACCATCTATGCAAGTCTTGTTTAATTTTTTCCATGCAGACGACGAAATTTTGTTGATAAAGAGCTTTATGTTTACTTGTGATGTTTACCCGAGGTATTTAAACTGTTCTGCAATGATAAAAGGAAGGGTGTCTAATCTAATATTATATGCTTGAGAATTCACGGAAAGAGTACACTTTTATTCAGATTAATTCTGAGACCAGAGAGCTTTTGAAATTCTGTGAGTGCTGCTAAGACTGCAGGCACAGAATTTTCTGGGTCCGATATATACAGTACCATGTCATCTGCATATAATGAGATTTTCTGTTCCAGTCCTTCTCTGCTAATCCCCTTTATCTGATCAGTATTTCGACAATGTATTGCCAGTGGTTCAATGGCAATTGCAAACAGCAGTGGTGACAAAGGGCATCCTTGTCTTGTGCCACGTTCTAGTTTAAAGTAGTCTGAGCAAATGTTATTGATGCAAACTGAAGCTTCTGGGTTAGTATACAGTAAATTTAATCCATGCACAAATGTTGGGCCAAACCCAAACTTCTCCAAAATAGTAAAAGGTATTTCCATTCAATCATGTCGAATGCTTTTCTGCATCCAATGATAATAATATTTCTGGGGTGTTTGATTTAGTTGGTGAGTATATTACATTAAACAGGCGTCGAAGATTTGAAGATAAGTGTCGGCCCCTAATAAATCCAGTTTGGTCTTGTGATATTACTGAGGGAGCACTTTCTCCATCCTTCTAGCTATGATTTTAGAGAGTATTTTAACGTCGTTATTCAGAAGTGAAATTGGTCTGTATGATGCACATTGTAATAAGTCCTTATTTTGTTTTGGAAAGACAGTGATTAGTGCTTGGCGAAAGGTTTGTGGAAGAGATTGGTTATCTCTGGCTTCTGTAAATGTTGCTAATAGGAGGGAGCTAGCTGAGCGGAGAATTTCTTGTAAAACTCTGCAGGGTAGCCGTCAGGGCCTGCTGCTTTTCCACCTTGGAGTGACTTTATAGCATCCAGTAATTCTGATAATGACAGAGGTTTATCGAGTTCCTCCACACTAAAAGCGTCAATTTGTGGTATCTGTAATTTATCCAGAAATGCATTAGATTGTATATTGTCTTCTTTAAACTCAGTAGTATATAGGGATTTATAGTAGTCTCTAAAAGTGTACATTATATTTTTGTGTTCGATGATTTTATCTCCGTTAGTGTTAGTAATTACGAGATTGCGTTATACATCTTGCTTGTGAATTTGTTGGCTAAAAGCTTATTAGCTTTCTCTCCATGTTCATAATAATGATGTCTGGATTTGTAAATTAGTTGTTCGGTTTCTTTAGTTGTCAAGAGGTTTAATTCTGAATGTAGAGCCTGCCTCCTCTTATGTAGAGTCTCGCTTGGTAGTCTGGCATGTTCTTCATCTATTTTAGTAATTTCGCTTTTTATCTCTGCTACTTTCTTCGCGGATTTATTTCTGTGGGAAAGATATGAGATAATCTGTCCTCTTAAGAAGGCCTTAAGAGTTTCCCAGAGTATTCCTGCAGAGATCTCAGGGGATGTATTTGTCTCTAGAAAGAATTCAATTTGTTTGGATATAAATTCAGTACAATTCTCGTCAGCTAATAGAAGCGGATTGAGCGCCATCTGCGGGGTGAGTGTATGGGGCTTAGTAATTTCAGCTCCAAGATCATCGGAGCATGGTCTGAAATAACAATAGCATCGTATTTACAAGATTTAATCTTAGGCAAGAAGTTATTATCTATAAAGAAGTAATCAATCCTTGAGTAGCAATGATGTACTGGTGAGTAGAAAGAATATGTTCTTGAATTTGGGTTTAAAACCTCCAGGGATCTGATAAGTTGTGATCAGTTATAAACTTTGTAATTATCTTTGCGGTGTTAGTTGCGTTCCCCTGTGGAGGAAGTCTTATCTAAAAGTGGATTTAGAACACAATTAAAGTCCCCAGCCATTATAAGTTTATGAGTGTTCAGATTGGGAATGGATGCAAATAAATTTTGTATAAATTCCTTATCATCAACATTAGGTGCATAAACATTTATCAAAATCATTTTACAGTTAGATAAGTCTCCCATGACCATCACATATCTCCCTTCAGGATCCAATACTACATCTGATGCTACAAATGGTACTGTTCTATGTATGAGAATTCCCACCCCTCTAGTTTTCTTTGTAAAACTAGAATGGAACATTTGGCCAGTCCAGTCTTTTGCAGCGGAACTGATCCTTACTTAGTAAGTGGGTTTCCTGTAAAAATACTATTTTAGCATTTAGACCTGTTAGGTGAGAAAGTACTTTCTTTCTCTTTAATTCGTGATTCAGGCCTTTAACATTCCAGCTTACGAAGTTAACTGTCCCATCATGGAGACACTGATTCTGAGTTTTTGGTGTCATATTATAGTCTTAACTGGAAGTGAAATAGTTTAGGTCTTAATTTCCTATTCCCCCAAGAGTTGTTGCCATGCAGCTTATTATTACGTTGATAGTTATAATTATAAAGATTGAGATGATAGATTAGATATAGATCAAGCCTGCTCTCTTTCTCTTCCCCTTAACCCCCACCCTCCTTTTTGCCTCCCCAGGTGAGGCTAAAACCCACTTCATGCAGTCCCAGTCCTCTGACATACCCAGAGACAGAGCACGTCCAAAGCACATCAAGCCCCCATGCAGTGGCGCTTTAAGGTTAAAAGATAGAGATATCTGTTACCAATATAGTCTTTAAAAGAGGAAAAAGAAAAAAAAAGAAAAGAATTTTGCACTTAATATATATATATATATATATATATAATCTTCAGCAATTTTAGTGCATTAAGATGATATCCCCAGATAATAAACCCAGGTGATGGTGTTAAAGATGTGTCCAAAACAAGCATAACAAGTCTTAATGCAGTAATAGCAATAACAGCAAACCAAGGGTATGATATTGAACAGTCTCATTTAGGGTACACATGAAATAATTAGAAAAGAAAAAGAGGAGGAAAACGTAATTAAGCACAATAAAACATAAACATTTAGCCCTAGTAATACTAAGTAATGATAAGTAATAAGTAAGTAATAATAATATAAGAATATGAGAATATATGCTGATAAAAACCCGTATTTTAAAACAAATAGATCAGACAGTAGATTATTAATCCTAGCTTTATCATTTACCGCCATGACTCACAATTATGTATCAGAATAGTCCCGGGATCAGCTTTCTTAATTCATTTTCTGCCTCCTCCTTGCTAGCGAAAACATAGAAATGACCCTGCCATTCCACTTTCAGTTTTGCGGATACAGGAGGCGTATTTGACATTGGCTTGCCGTAGCGTTTAATATTATAGAAGGCGTTTGATAGCTGTTGCTGGAGAGAAGTCAGGGAAGACGCGAATGTGGCAATTTTCATATATAATATCTTCCTTTTTCTGAGGAGTTCCATCACCTCTAACTTAAATGATAATCGTTCAAAACGAACTATAAAAGATCTTGGTCGGGGTCTGGCGGTGTTTGATCAGCGTCGCGTAAGTCGCTGCTATCTCAGATTCTGCTTTAAAGTCGCCCCCGATTATTTTAGAAAAAAGTTCAGTTGCGAATTTCACAGGGTTTAAACTTTCTCGATTCTCCGGCAGGCCTTCAATTCTGACATTATACCTTCTACTCCCATCTTCTAAAGCAGCCAGTCTGTCTCCAAGTTTTTCTCCGAGTTTTTTACATTCCGAACTGACATTTACTGCTCTTTCCTCGGCACTGGCAGCTAGATGTTGGCTATTTCGATCCGATTCGTGAATGTCTCACTAAGATGCTCCAATTGATCAGCAAGCGTGCTCAGTTTAACGAGTTTTTCTCAATGCGCTCTTCAATTTTACCCAGCACCTGTCGAAGTTCAAGTTGTACCTCTTGACGCAGCCTTTCATTTGCCTGTTGGATTTCCTGTCGCAGACATTCATTGGCCTGTTTCATCTCCTGTTTTAATTCCTGTTTCAGTCTCTCAAGTGCCTTTGCCGTTGCTTTCTCATTAGCCTTCTCGCTTTTCTTTATATCTTGCGTGAGCTCAGCGAGCAACACTTTCAGTTCAGATAGCTCAAATGTGCCTTCTTGTACCGTAGATGAAGCAGCAGACTCTGCTGAAGCGGTGTCCCGCTGCTCCAGTCCAGCGTAATTGCGTAACTGAAGCCGCGGACCTCCCGGCCTTTTCCAGTTTCAGGTAATCCTCTCCAATCGGCGAGCTATCCACATCTGCACTCACGATCGCACCTTCGCTCCCCTTTTCGCTCTCAGCCGGCGACGATGTAGCGGACCGTGGTCCCGAGGAGTCTGTACTTTCGCCCATCTGATCCAGGTCTGTCTCTGAGAGGCCGTATCTCGAACTAGGGCTTGCTGATCGCAGCTTGGATGTAGCTTTAGTCTTCGATTCTTTCGGACCCCCCTTCTTGTTGGCCATGTTTATATGTGTTTACATATACTGTAGCGGTCCCTCTCGGGTTGAATAAATACAGGATATCTCAGAATAATAAGCAAATAATATGAAAAATAGCACCACTGCTAGCGGAGCTCCACTTCAGACGTCCATCTCTCGCATCGGACGAGACCAAACTCTCCCTATATACCTATTTTATACTTTTTCTAATGGTCCCAAAATAATTGAACAGTTTAAAGCTCCTAGGTAAATATCTGGTTCATAGAATAAGACTTCCTATGATATGTAATTTAATATTCAAAATCTTCCTCTTCTTCTTTCGGCTTTTCCTGTTAGGGGTTGCCACAGCAGATCATCTTTTTCCATATCTTTCTTTCCGCTGCATCTTGTTTTGTTACACCCACTACCTGCATGTCCTCTCTCACCACATCCATAAACCATGTCTTAGGCCTTCCTCTTTTCCTGTTACCAGACACCTCTACCCTTAGCATCCAATTCCCAATATACCCAGCATCTCTTCTCTGCACATGTCCAAACCAACACAATCTCGCCTCTCTGACTTTATCTCCAAACCGTCCAACCTGAGCTGACCCTCTAATGTACTTGTTCCTAATCCTGTCCATCCTCGTCACACCCAATGCAAATCTTAGCATCTTTAACTCTGCCACCACCAGCTATATCTACTGTTTTTAGTTAGTGCCACCGTTTCCAACCCATATAATATAGCTGGCCTCACTACCGTCCTGTAGACCTTCTCTTTCACTTTTCCTGATAAATGTCTGTCACAAATTACTCCTGACACTCTTCTCCACCCATTCCACCCTGCCTGCACTCTCTTTTTCACCTCTCTTCCACAATCTCCATTACACTGAACTGTTGATCCTAAATATTTAAACTCATACACCTTTGCCAACTCTACTCCTTGCATCCTCACTATTCCACTGACCTCCCTCTCATTTACACACATGTATTCTGTCTTGTTCCTACTGACCTTCATTCATCTCCTCTCTAGAACATATCTCCACCTCTATAGGGTCTCTTCAACCTGCTCCCTACTCTTGCTACAGATCACAACATCATCAGCAAACATTATAGTGCAAAGGGATTCCTGTCAAATCTCATCTTTCAACCTGTCCATCACCATTGCAAATAAGAAAGGGCTCATGGCTTTTCCCTGATGTAATCCCACCTCCATGTTGAATGCATTTGTCACTCCTACTGCAGATCTTAGCACTGTCACACTTCCCTTGTACATATCCTGTACCACTCTTACATACTTCTCTGTCACTCTCAACTTCCTCATACAATACCACAGCTCCTCTCGAGGCACCCTGTTATATGCTTTCTCCAGGTCTACAAAGACACAATGCAACTCCTTCTGGCCTTCTCAAAACATCTCCATCAACACTCTCAGAGCAAATATCGCATCTGTGGTGCTCTTTCCTGGCATGAAACCATACTGCTGTTCGCTAATCCTCACCTCGTTTCTCAACCGAAAAAGCTAAAATATTATCTCTATAATGATGTGCTGGTACAAATATTTCTAAATGTCCTAGTTAAACAGGCTAGCACAATTCCAAGCACTTTACTAATTCATGTAGTAAGTTTTTTTTTTCCCCTTACAAGGGTTCCATGGTCAGTTATAACAAAGTAAAAACATATAGATATATAAAATAGAACTTACATATAGTGTATTTCTAGGAATCAACTAAACAATTCATAGACAAAGAAAATTGTCTCTGATTTTCCAGGATCCCATTACTACAGTTCTAGGCACACATTCTTTCAAGAATATTATTTAATAGTTTAACTGCAGTTATTTTTCCAATTACTAGTAATGATCCAGTTTGAATGTGTTCTGATTTGTTCTATTTAATTTGAATTGTTATTGTCACCTATGTTGTTTCAGATTGTTGTTCCTTTTTTATGTGTTGTTGATAGCAATGACATCATTGTTGAACCAAAAGGGTCTTTCATCTGATTGCAACGTAGCAATTCTCAGTTTATATTGGCTACCTGTGGTCACTTCTCAGGATTAGAAATCAATGCAATTACTTTTTGTGAATAACTGCATTAACTAAATAAAACAGGTGTAATTCACTCAGTGCGTACAGAAAGCTATACCTCTCATGCCTTATACTCATAGCCTGTTTATAGGTTAATGGTTTGACACAGCCTGGTTTGTTTGGCACTGTTTGAAGACAAAGCAAAGTGCCATATATGAAGGGAACAAACATTTAGGCAATGGCAGATTTTTTTTGGCCATGATGATGACTGGCTTGTGATCCAGTTTAGGCTCCCAAGAACCATTCTTTGGGAACTATGTGCTGAACTGGGCCCAGCATTAAAAAGGGCAGAATAGATAAAATCAAACTATTCCAGTTCATATCCATGTTTTCATAATGGTTGGCTTTCTGGCAACAGGCAAGGAATATCACTGCTAAGCTTTAATTCCATCATGCCTTTTGTGCAAGAAGCCATAAAAAACAGGTGCTACATTCGGTTTTTATATGGTTTTGCTGTACATACTAACATAAAAAGGAAATTTGCATAAGTGTCCATGTGAGGGAGGAAATCTCATTCGAATTTGGATGCCAACACAGGCTGCTCCATTCACAATAGGGTGTCAGTAAAACACAGAGATGTTTCGAGAATGCTTATTTCAACCACTCATTAAAGGAATTAAGACCAGGCGCATAATCTTCAGTACTCTTTATTGAAGACTTGTGTTGTATTCAGGTATATCAAATATAACCAAATTCAGTCTTACTGTACTGCTCCACGCAGCCTGCTAAGCCTTTAGCACACTTTCTGAAAACCCATACACCTGCCAGAACAGCTTCCACTGTATGCAAATTATAATAGCTCTGTTTTTCTTAGATTGCATCCCCCAAATATGGAAAGTATATTTGCTTGTTAGGAAGGCAGAGACATCACTTAGGGTTTATTTCCATGTTGTTACTCTCTTCCAGGATCTGTGGTGGCTCAGTCAAAAGATTAACTGGCCAGGTGTAAACCTTATCTTTTACCCTTAACTCTGCAACTCTGGCACGTCCATCTTGTCTGGGAAAGGACTTGTTCACTCAGCCAATCAACCAGAGGAATCTAGGAAGCTAGGGATCAATAAGCGCAACTGCACACCCCATAGGAATATCCAATGTATCTTTACTCCACTTTTGGTTCACTTGCAAGTTAGGCAGATAATATTTAATAAAGTTTGCCCAGATGTGATCAGTGGTCACATGACTGTGCCTCCATCTTGTTTTCCCCATAAGCTCTGTAGCTGTACATACTATTTACGGTAGCAAACTATCTAGCCACCCCATAAGCAATACATTTGGGGTATCTGGGTCAATATCTACAACATTGGAGGATACATATCTTAATGGTTTACATTTCAAAATCCCATCTACCCCAATGAGTACAGTTTGATGTACCTTCTCCATTCACTGTTTGTGAACCTATGTGCATGTTTGACTGATCCTATTTCCCTTTCCCATGCCCCACTGAAATGAGGAGCATTTGGTGAATTAAAATGAAGCATAATGTTTTGTTTAGCTAAGTGCTGCTACAACCCAAGGCTTAAATTTGGAAAAACTGGCGTACAGGCTAAATAGGAGTGATTAGATGTGGGTGGGGGGCAGATATTTTAAAGGCTGGTATTTATGCTGAAAATTGACAATAGGGAGTGGTATGTTCAGCTAGGCTTAGCTGCTCAGCAGTGGAGGTTCTCAAAAATGTTAACTCTTCTGGGGTTGTGATATTGGGGATATTTCAAATGAGCTCTATGAAGTGTTTTCTTGGTACTGATGAATTGTTCTTAATGTCAGATCCTCCATTTGTCCTTCAAGTCTTAATGTATGTGCAACTGCTGGCAATAGAACAGTCCTCTCTAACCCATCATTTAAAATAGCATATGTATTAAACCTGATCGTTATGGAGCAGAAGGACTCTGACAACTTTAAGGACTTTATCTGATAGACTTGATGTAAAGCCTTTATATTTTGTCGGATCATTCATTTATGAAGAGTTTGGACATGCTTTCCATTACATAAGTGACAAGGCTCCTTCAAGCAACACTGAGCAGCTTGGTGGTTTTGACCGCATATCCAGCATCTATTATTAGCTTTCATCTAATCATTTGCTCTTCATTAATCTTCATGAAAGTGAGACACTGACTCAGGTAGTGTTCCGCATTATTACAATATGGACAAAATAACTTGCTCTGTCTGGTCTTCTGGGTTGATGGAGTTAATCCTGATGTAAAATCTTTGTTTGCTGAGGCAGGGACCTTGGTCAGAGCTATGAAGAATAGTGGTCTGCTTAGGCTTGACACCTAGGTCCTTACGCTTATCACTCTTTTAAAATACTCACTCTTTGATTCTTACTTCAGGTCTGTCCTTCATAATCCTAGCACCAAGTCTTAAACTGAAGCCAGTTGGCTATGTCTGAAAGTGTGTGTATACTTTGCCAGGCTTATAGCACACTTGCCTTCTAAATAATGGCTGCCGTTCTTGCTGCAGTTTAATAAGAAGTCAACGTACACCACACATCAGTTCAGTATTGCCATCTTGGCCCAATGTCTGCATAAGACTCACCAAGGCCTAAAAAAATGCAAGGCAAACTTTTTAAAGCCTGCTACACATTCTGGCTGGACATCAGGTGCATCCATCACTGCTACTATTTTATTCAAGCCTAACTCAGTGAGGCTGGCCGAGTTTTTCTGTTAGAGTTGCCATAGTATCTGAATATGGAGTAACAAGTTTCTCTTTAGTTTAAGATGATTTAAAAATACCTGATATTTGAACAGCCCTGTTTCCTTTTCTGGAGATTTAAAATGAGCAAACTCCCTGGGGTCCTGATGGATGGAAATGGGAATCTGTCATGGTACTCTGGAGGAGGCCTCATGTTTGACTACAGTGTATGGGAAGGTGATAACAGACAGGACTGTGAGCTGGAATCTAAGGCAAGATTGGCAGGAATAGGTCTATGAGGCTCCTGAGCTCCTGCTCCAACTGCAGAATATACACTTTGGGCAGCTTGTCTAACGGGATAGGGGTCTCTGTCAAAAAGCTGTAGAAAATTTAGGATGTGATTCTTTGAAAATTATCATTATATGTATGATTATTTTCATTTTTACAAATGCTTATGAGCCCCTGGAAATTAGAAAGGCTATGCAGAAAAATGGCTATCATTCCTAAATGGCTCATACAATATTTTTGGTCAACCCCTTACATTAAAGCTAAAATCTACCCTTTAATCACATAATGATTGCTTTATTTCAAATCCATTATCATGGCAAACAGAGCCAAAATCATGAAAATTGTGTCACTGTTCAAATACTTATGGACCTGACTGTATGTGTGTGTTTTTGTGTGAGTGTTCAGCCTAAGGTGGACTGGTGCCATGTCCAGGGATTGTTCCTGCCTTGTTCCTTGTGCTTACTGGGATAGGCTCCAGCTTTCCTGTGACTTTACTCAGAAGAAAGCAGGTTTGGAAGATGGACAGAAGATGATACAAGCTTCATATGCCTCTCACTCTGACTCATTATACATGTAGTGAATAAACATGTACATTACTCTGAAAACAGCCTTAAGACTGCATTATCTGAAGACTATAATAATTCAAAATTTCCCTCATACTATTATTTTCTGCAAAGTACCCCACAATGACTTGCTCATGGTTTGTTGCACCTGACAGTTTTAGCTGGAGACTTCAGCACAGATTTTAACTTTGGATACTTCTTTCTTGAAAACTTGAAAGGGTGGATTTCACACAAATGCTAGAATTTTTTTTCTTCATGCAAAGATCCATAGAAGTATGTAATAAATTATCAAGTAGTGTGGTGGAGTGCAGGATATTAGAGACCTTCAGATCTCAACCTGATTTTATTTTAAATAATCTAGGTGAATAGGATGGACAAGCTTTTTGGGCTGAATGGTTTGTTCTTGTCATGATAGTTCTAATGTTCTAACAGAAAACTTGATTAGCTAATTTATGTTTGTGATCATTTATAAAGCCACTCTCTTATAATTACTATAAAAATGAATCTGCATGAATGGGAAACTGATGCAATGCAATCAACAAGTTGGTCATCAACAACCTCCCCAAGGACACTTGCTACTTTGTAGGTGCTGAGGATAATGAGCTGAGCATATAGAGATGTTATGTTGAATTGAAGGGCTGTCTCAAAGGTAAGGAGCTTAGTCTTTGACATGTTGAGTTGGAGATGGTGTTCCTTCACCCAGGTTGAGATGTCACAAAGTCGTTCTGAAATTCTGGCTAAGACCATGTTGTCCTCAGGTGGGAATGTCAGCAAACAGCTGAGTATCATTGGCAAAGCAGGGATATGAGAGGCCATGGGACTTAGTAATAGGACCTAATGAGGTGTACAAGGAGTAGAGAACAGAGCCCACTAGTGATCCTTGAGGCATCTCCTTGTATGCCTGATTTTACTTGGACACATTTTTCATCCATGACACCCAATATTATCTGCATGAGAGCAGTACCTGTGAAGAATATAGGTTGGACAGGGTGGCAATTAGGATCTTATAATTTACTGTATTAGATAGATAGATAGATAGATAGATAGATAGATAGATATTTGTCTCCAGGGGAAATTTAACTATTTACAGAAGCTCTTCAAATAAATAAATACATAAAATGGTATATGAGTAAATAAATACATAAGTATACACACGCACTTAGGTCAGAAAACACACAGGAATGACTATAAAGCAGGAAAATTCAAATGAAAGAAAACATCTGACTTGGCAATTTAGAGGTTCTAAATATGAATAAAGAGCCATGTGCAATAGCAGACAAATTGTTTGAGGACATCATTGGTGTTTTTTGGAGCACAGGGCACATATGTCTATTATGTTGTGTCCGCCCAGAGAAAATAAAAGCCTATTGGTCAATACAGTATATTATTTGGCAGTCCACGCATTAAGGAACACAATTAAGTATTGTGCAATTCAAAGTATAGCATGCGTTCAAAATTTCTGATCTTGACGTATAAAATGTTTCAGATACCATTAAGACATGATTCATTAGGTGCTCTGAGGCACAGATTAATTGCTCAGAATGTATTTGCAAATTACATCTAAATTTAAAATGTACTTGGGCGCAGTTAAAGGAGATGGCTAATTGGCCATTTTCTTTTCTTTATTCTAAATGATGTTGCTTATCTTGTCCAACATTTAACAAGAAACTATGTTTTAATTGATTCCATAAAAATGGAACCAAAACACCTGCAAGATAATGTTGCACTGTGGTCAAAAATACATATTTTTATAAGAGTAAAGTTTAAACTTGTCCTCTCATCCAAATGACTAGATTAACAGATAGTGTTTTAGATTGTAAAAGCAAATAATATCTTACAAATCTAGTCAACATTCCGAAAGTTATATGTTTCTTTTTAAATACGGAACATAAAGAAAAATACTGTACATTTACATGAAGCAAGCACTAAACCAAAATAGGTCATTTTCAGAAATATTCACTGTCACAGTCTGTTAAGAATTTGGATGCTCATTTTGGCAGATAATTTTTTTGTGCTTTACATTATTTAGATACTGTATTTATATTTTGGAAAAATGCTTTTTTTACTTTTTTTAATTTATATTATAAGTGTGTCACATTCTGCTATGGGCAGATAATGGGTTGCTTGGGATCTCCTCCCTGAGTTGGATCACACAAAGACTTGCATACATTACAGTGTACTTACTGCAGAAACCCTTCATCTAAAATACAGATATGATCAGTGAACTAGTATAGTTAGTCTTGATTTAGATACTTTGGTTTTGACTCACAGCTCCTTTTTGTCGATTTAATATTAGTGTTTTGCTCTGGTAAAATAATACAATTTCCATAAATATCTCTTTGCCATTCTTGTCTGACTAAGTTTATGGTTGAACTCTTTGTCTTGCAAAACAACTCAGTCTTTGGAAAAGCATTCTTTTTGATTTTCAATTTCTTTTTAGAAACAAAACATGCATTGTTAAGTTAGCTGCTTTAAACATCACAGCAATTGCTTGTTGCCAAGACTTACTACAGTTCCCCTTATTACTAGAAGAGTACTTGGTCAGTTTGCAGAAAAGGCAGGTGGTGGCATCTGCACAGTGGAGCTTTCCAGCCATTTGTTGTTATGCTATACAGTAACTTACATTAGAATTGACCAGTCAGAAAAATTACTTGATCACTATACTTCAAGTTTGGTTCAATTTCTGAATTAGTACTTGGTACACTTTCTCAAATTCAAAAATAAAACACAAAATCTATTTTTTTTCTAAGCTACGTAATTTAACTTGAAATTATTTACAGTCTAACTTCTTATAATTAACATCTCATAACAGCTCATTTAAAGGAGTCAGAAGCAATGCTTACTGTTGTATGCAATTATTTTAAGAATGAGTTGTGATTATCAAAGAAAAAATTCTTCCTGATGCATAATATTAAGTGACATGGCCCAGACTAGGGCATTTCCTGTCTTGTGCCCAGCACTACAAGGATTGGCACTGGCCTCGGTGAGCCTGTGAAACAATCACACATAATACTGTACATTACTGCAGTGGCTTGGTCATTGGTATAGAACGAAACAGGTGATAGGCAGTCACATTTATGATCAAAAAGACCTGGCTAATCATCTATTAATATGCGAGGAAAACAAGGGCTGATGGAGCTCTACTGGAGAAATGATGAACAACTAGTGTGATGAAACTCTAAAATTCTAAAGTAGATACCAGAAAATTCTAAAGACCTGGGCAGACTCATGGGGCTCTGATCTTATCAGCAGCAGCAAGGAGCACTGAAGGACAATGTCAACTGATGAGTTGACTTCCTGCTAACCTGTGTGCTGGGACTTTGATATTAACTTACATACAGAACATAAACACACACATACAAATACATTCTCAGGCATACACACACACACACACATAAATAACTTATATACAGATTATACAGAGAGATTATAAACTGTGTAAACAAATCATTAAAAATCAAATAATTAGGAAACAAACAGTATGGTACTGTAATATTTGAAGTTGATGACTGCAAAAAAAATAAAGTTTTTGATTGCCATTTTAAAATACATCATTGTACACAATTTACATGAGTGAAATTATTAAATTTAATTCATGAAAGAAAACGTAAAGCGCTATGGGGACAGCGATCCCTTTCCCAAATTACGTGGACAGTAGGCTCTATCTTAACGTATGCTATTTATTCACTATAGTAAAAATAAATCAAAGGACAAATGTATGTGCAAAGTGTAGCTGGATAGATTCCAGCCCTGTCACAACTGGACTAAACTGGATCAAACAGATTTGAAAATATTAAGATAATTGTTGACTACTAAAACAAAAGTCAATCACATTACATTTTATTTTGTCTATTTAACATCTGTTTTCTGATGTTTTGTTGTCAACAGAAGGTTCCACACTCAAGAAGGTGATTCACTGCTCCTGCCGCACTGAATAGAGTGTACACCTGGCCTGACAGGGTGGAGAATGTGCATGTGTGAGTCAGCACCCAGCACATCGCTCTCAGCAAAATGGCAAACCCTAACTCTAATGCCAATTTTGCTTTTATTTAATTTAAAGCAGGTGACAGGGAACTAAGAAACATTCATGACAAAGTTAAACTGGAAGCTCCTTATTTCTGTGTTATAATATTCTTATCAAATAATTTTTCAGCACTTAGCACCAATGACATACAGTTGTGCTTGAAAGTTTGTCAACCCTTTAGAATTTTCTATATTTCTGCATAAATATAACCTAAAACATCATCAGATTTTCACTCAAGTCCTAAAAGTAGATAAAGAGAAACCAATTAAACAATGAGACAAAAATATTATACTTGGGTCATTTATTTATTGAGGAAAATGATTGAATATTACATATTTGTGAGTGGCAAAAGTATGTGAACCTTTGCTTTCAGTATCTGGTGTGACCCCCCTTTGCAGCAATAACTGCAACCAAATGTTTCCGGTAACTTTTGATCATTCCTGCACACCGGCTTGGAGGAATTTTAGCCCATCCCTCCGTACAGAACAGCTTCAACTCTGGGATGTTGGTGGGTTTCCTCACATTAACTGCTCGCTTCAGGTCCTTCCACAACATTTCGATTGGATTAATGTCTTTGACTTGGCCATGTCAAAACATTAACTTTATTCTTCTTTAACCATTCTTTGGTAGAATGACTTGTGTGCTTAGGGTCGCTGTCTTGCTGCATGACCCACCTTCTCTTGAGATTCAGTTCATGGACAGATGCCCTGACATTTTCCTTTAGAATTCTCAGATATAATTCAGAATTTATTGTTCCATCAATGAAGGCAAGCCTTCCTGGCCCAGATGCAGCAAAACAGGCCCAAACCATGATACTACTACCACCATGTTTCACAGATGGGATAAGGTTCTTATGCTGGAATGCAGTGTTTTCCTTTCTCCAAACATAACGCTTTTCATTTAAACCAAAAAGTTCTATTTTGGTTTCATCTGTCCACAAAACATTCTTCCAATGGCCTTCTGGTTTGTCCATGTGATCTTTAGCAAACTGCAGACGAGCAGCAATGTGTTTTTGGAGAGCAGTGGCTTTCTCCTTACAACCCTGCCATTCACACCATTGTTGTTCAGTTTTCTCCTGATGGTGGACTCATGAACATTAGCCAATGTGAGAGAGGCCTTCAGTTGCTTAGAAGTTACCCTGGGGTCCTTTGTGACCTCGCCGACTATAACACGCCTTGCTCTTAGAGTGATCTTTGTTGGTCGACCACTCCTGGGGAGGGTAACAATGGTCTTGAATTTCCTCCGTTTGTACACAACCCGTCTGACAGTGGATTGGTGGAGTCCAAACTCTTTAGAGATGGTTTTGTAACCTTTTCCAGTCTGATGAGCATCAACAACTCTTCTTCTGAGGTCCTCAGAAATCTCTTTTGTTTGTGCCATGATACACTTCCACAAACATGTGTTGTGAAGAGCAGACTTTGATAGATCCCTGTTCTTTAAATAACACAGGGTGCCCATTAACACCTGATTGTCATCCCATTAATTGAAAACACCTGACTCTAATTTCACCTTCAAACTAACTGCTAATCCTAGAGGTTCACATACTTTTGCCACTCACAAACATGTAATATTCGATCATTTTCCTCAATAAATAAATGACCAAGTATAATATTTTTGTCTCATTTTTTAACTGGTTTCTCTTTATCTACTTTTAGGACTTGAGTGAAAATCTGATGATGTTTTAGGTTATATTTATGCAGAAATATAGAAAATTCTAAAGGGTTCACACACTTTCAAGCACAACTGTAATTAAATTGATGACTTTTTCTATGGAGAACGTTACACTTTCACTTTTATTTGACTTTTCACACACATTTCTAAACCTTTACTAGTTATGTTTCATACTTTGACAATGTAATGAAAATTAAATTGTTTCTTTCTTGATAAGAATGAATGTTCTAGCTTCTTTATATAATGTATTTTAAGAACTGGCTTTAGTTCTAAAAATGTAGAACAATGTAGTTTAGGAAAAAAAAAACATTTAAATTTATTGGGACATTTTACTACAATTTATTTCTATTTTGAATAGCATCTTGCACAATTTTAAAGATGTCCATGCTCTGCCAAAAGCCATTTAAATCAGCCAATAGTCTTTCAAACTTGGGATTAAACATTAAACATAAAACACTAACAAAATAAACAGATCCTGAGGTGCTACTCAAGAGGGTCTT
Organism: Polypterus senegalus; assembly: GCF_016835505.1. Classification (NCBI taxonomy): domain Eukaryota; kingdom Metazoa; phylum Chordata; class Cladistia; order Polypteriformes; family Polypteridae; genus Polypterus; species Polypterus senegalus. Next base: position 96,741,229 of record NC_053166.1, on the reverse strand, counting down.
TGTCATCACCACAACAAAACCAATAAAAAAATCACACTTCTTTACAATGAAATGAGAGCTTGCCACTCATTTGTTTATATTTCCTGTCCTGTCAATGGGCATTGCCAAGAAGAGGTGCTCAGAAGAATAAGCAGTTGAGGAGAGATGGAAGTGAAATACTGAGATGCTGTAGACATCTCTCTATTAAAAAAAAAAATCTTGGGACTAGACTATGACTTTTTTTCCGGTGACAAGACGTGATTATTTCAAGAGAGATCTGTTGAAGAGAGACACTTTCACGACCTGTTAGACGGTCAAGTCATGTCATACTTACAACCTTTAAAAGCAAGTCCCGTGACACGGTGACTTTTGCAAGTCACGCCCTACTTACAACCATTTTAAAAAAAGACCATGGTCATCTACCCTCTCAATTGTTGGAATGCTTTTGGGAGACACACTTCCTGTGCTCTCAGCTCTTAAAAATGTTATACGCTCTAGATGACACGTCAACGACTAAGCGAAGAAGAAAGAGCAGCGCTTCAAAAAGAGACCTAAAAGCATTGAAAAGAAAAGAATGCAAAAAGAACAAAAATAATCTATGTGCAAATTCAGAAAATAAGGAAAGTAATAATCAGACCGTTCTGTGAAGACTGTGCCAAGAGATTTAACCATGCCTGTGGCCGGAAAAAGACAAAGTAGAACGTTATAAAGAATTCAAACACTTTGGTGTGATACACATGCAGAGCAGGTTAAAGATAATGGAAGTAGGAAAATTCGAAAGTCTCAAAAAATGATAGTAAAGATCGCATTAGTGCAAACAAATGGAAAATATTATTCTGTGAAATAACACAACAGCAAAAAGAGATTGAATAGTGTTTGAGGATGTCTGGGGGAGAAGAGAGACAAGGCAGTGAGACAAAAGGACACCTATTGTACAGGCTTTTAAACAATCAAAGTGCCCCACGAGATGCAGATCACACGGCATGCAGCAGCAGCTGATCGAGCAAAGAGGAGGTAAAAACAAAACTATTTGTTTCCCATTGTATCACTGTTTAAGAGGGGGTTTCGGGGGTCAACCACGTCTCCTTGGGATGCGTTCAGTCCCCCTCTTGACAATGTCGCATAGCGTAGGCTGGTGGGGGTGGGGGGTTTGGGGCATAGCGAGCAGGGGGCGAAGTGATTTTTAAAAAAAGATTACAGAGATTGACTGTATACCAAAAGTGATTACACATTTGTAAATTCTTGAAATCTTTTTTGATTACCTAGTTTTTTAGCACTGCTACTTGAGAGGTAGTTCAATTCCCAGCATGATATTGGATCACTGTGCCACCTGAGTACTTTAGCTTACTGCTAAGAGGATGCTAAGAAGAAGCTTTCAAGTTGCAAGATTTAAAAGAACATTACACAGAGCGCACTTGTTCCATGCAGACAGTCATTGGACATTCACGTCATACTGTAGAACAAAGTCAGCATATTTTGAAAAAAATGTTCTTTCTGGCAGACTGGACTGTGTTTGTGTTGATCCGTAGTTGGTTGTGTGTCATTTGTGCCTGTAAAAAGTTCTCTGAATACATCTTTTGTACTTTTAATCTCAGTATAATGTGTCTCTGTGGAAGAGGTGCACATGTCAGACCAAGCAAGGTGGTGTCCTGGCTTCCCCAGAACATAAACAAATCACTGTTAAAACAATGTGAATGTGAAGGGCCACTACAGTATTATATAAAGCATTATAAACTGGGATAGGAATTAGTTCCCCAAAAGATTGCACTAAATCACAGCTTTGAAGTTCTTGTAACATGGGACAAAAAACTACCAAACAATAACAAAATGCTGGAAATTTCATAATATTAAAACTTCAGCCACCCACAATAAACAAAATTGGTGGTCATTTGCTCAAGAGGTGGACTCATCTTCGTAGACTATTAATGTTTTTCAGGACTTGGCAGGGTATGCCAAAAGACAGTTTCCTGAGAAGTGTACCTCGGACTCAGAAGACAATATAATGGGATTCTTTTGAATTCTATCTACTGAAATGAATACTTGTGTTATGGATTGTGTGTGTTAAACTCTGCATAGTTTCAAAGGATATTCAATATGAAATATTTTAAACACTACCGAACCAACAACAACCATAAAGCATAATTTTTTTAATCCATATTTCCCTGGTAAAGGTCATGTTGGCAATTGATTGAGCTGGGCAGAATGGAGAACCTTATACTCCCTCATAAGTTGCCAGTTCCAGCAATCTGTCAAGGATGTCCAGGGTCAGTCCCAGTCTCCTTTCCCAGTGAGACATATGTGGAACACCTGTGACGTGTAACACGCACCCAGAGATATTCTTACAACATGCTCAGTCTACCCTACCTAACTACCCTAAATGAGGAGGAACAATTGGTGTACTTCAAAGATCTTCCAAATTGTCAAGCTCAGCGGGCTGTACCTGCAGAATCATTGTTTTGTTCCCAGCACAAAGCTGGTAGATTAACGGGGAAAAAGAAAGCTTTGTGTCATGTTTGTTTTTTTCAGAAGATTACAATTTTGGTGAAAACAGACCATTCACTACCAAAAAAGTCTGTCAATTAGCACTATTTCAGCTGTGGAATGGCCAAATGGGGGGGAGCTTGATGGATGAGGTCTCCAGGACTCTAAACAAATCCAAATCACATTATGTTATATCATCTACTGTTAAATTCTACTCCGTACTTCTAAAATTATTATTTTTATACTGTATTGAGGATTTGTTCTGTTCTGTGTATTGTATTGTATTGACCTCCTCTTCTTTGACACCCACTGCATGCCCAACCTACCTGGAAAGGAGTCTCTCTTTGAACTGCCTTTCCCAAGGTTTCTTCCATTTTTTCCCTACAAGGGTTTTTTGTTTTTTTTTTTCTTGTCTTTTTAGAGAGTCAAGGCTGGGGGGCTGTCAAGAGGCAGGGCCTGTTAAAGCCCACTGTGGTACTTCTTGTGTGATTTTGGGCTATACAAAAAAATAAATTGTATTGTATTGTACTAACTTAATTGCTCCAAAACAGCATTGAACAGAGTTTTGAAGATCCTTAGAATCGTACAGCTTACCACATTACTTGTTAACTTAATTAAATGCGTCTGTTAGTTTCTGTGTTTTGTCGAAGATTTAATTTTAAAGTAATAGTATGAAGAATAACACTGTACACAACATTTCTACATCCAAAGTGTAATACCTTACATTTACTTATATAAAATTTAATCTGCTACAAATCTGCCCTAGTCTGTATGCTATCCGGGTCAACCTGTAATGATTCAGCTAATTCTGCATTTGATTTTAACCATATAATCTAATTTCATGTTAGCGTTCTTAAAGGGTTTTGCACAATGACTCAGAAGAGTCTACTATGACTCAGAGGTCCTTCTCAGAAGGTACATTTTCAAGTTTCACAGCTCTCATTTTGTATTCACATTTTCTTTCTATGTGTAATACTTTATATTTACTTAAAATAAATTTCATTACATTTTAAATAGTACATTTACCCAAGACTGAATTAAAAAAAATCCATCTGTAATGATTAGACTTGTTGTAGATTAGCTATAGTTTGGTATCATCTGCAAACTTCACCAGCTTGCTATTTATTTTCTTATCAAGATCATTTCTGTACCTTAAAAAGAGTAGTGCTGCGATGGGCTGGCGTCCTGCCTGGGGTTTGTTTCCTGCCTTGCGCCCTGTGTTGGCTGGGATTGGCTCCAGCGAACCCCCGTGACCCTGTAGTTAGGATATAGCGGGTTGGATGATGGATGGATGGATGGAAAAAGAGTAGCGACTCCTCCTGCAGTGATCCTTGAGGAGCACCACTTTGAATATCACCTAATCCAGACAAAGTACCTCACACCATGTCCTTTTGCTTCCTTGCACCCATCTACACACTGCATCTTGAACTCCCAAATTTTTTCTGACTGTCCAATGACTTCATAAGTTCAGTTGTTTATACAGTACTTAAATCTGTGAGCATCATAAAGTCTTTTAAGACTGAGAAAATCTAAATAGGAGCACTGGCATATGAAAGTGATGCAGAATGCCACCTATGAACATGAAGGTATCTTCATGTTACTGAGGGAAGGAACTCTGGTACATACATTCTATCTGGTTTATTTACAAAAAAGTCCTTCAGAATCACAGTTACTGTACAACTCACCTTCTTTTTAGATGTGAATCATGACTATGGTTAAGAAGAGGATGAAGAAAGTGTAGCCCTCCCGGGAAGTGCTCCAGGTGGTAATTGGCCTACTTAGGCTGCACTTCTGGGTGTGGCTGCATTCCAGCCCACATAGGCTTGTTAAGCCGTGCAGCTCCTCCGGGTGGTAGGCATGGAGCCTAACAGGTATCAGCCCTGAAGTCCCACACCTGTGGCCCCGATGTAACCCAGGAGGGCTGTCACCACGCGTTCCGGGGGACATAGAGTGCATCCCATGGCTGCTCCCCTGGTCACTGTGTCAAAAGGGCGTCCCAGCCGGGCATGGGTCCCAGTCAACAACCACAAAAGATTCCTAAGTCTTCATATTAGAACATTACAGCATTACAAAAATTTTGAAAAGAACAGGCCATTCAGCTCAACAAAGCTTATTAATCTAATTTCCCCAAAATACATCAAGTCAAGTTTTAAATGTCCCTCAAGTCCTACTCTCAACCACACTCCTTGTTAATTTATTTCATGTATCTATGGTCCTCTTTGTGAAGAAAAAACTTTTTTTTTTGTCCTGTAAAAGTTTTCATGAACGGTACTTTAACCTCTATTTGGCTGGGTCTCCTTTTATACTCTTTATTATGCAGACTTTACCAGTAAGTCTGAAATCCCATAATCCATACCGTCAGGTACTATAGTTCAACACTTCCTTCCTCCTTACCTTTTTACATCTATGACCTCAGGCAATTAGACTAAAAGAACAGTCAGGAGAAAGAGTTTTACTTTTAATTAATATGTATTACAGGTAATATACCCAAGATATTAAATAAAGTACAGTATAGATGCGAGTGTCAGGAAACCATACCATAAAACCTGATAATGCTAGATGTGCAGTTTCAGGCAGCACAAACACTTGCAGTTGAATTTGATCTTTTCTACTCAGCAGTTTCTGGTCAGTTCTCTTCAGGTCATCATCCCTTCAGGAAGGAAAATGGCACAGAGAGCAGGTCTCTCTTTACAAGTCTCACTCTAATTGTCCCTTTGCAGCTCCTGACATACACCTTCTGGACACTACCTGAGGCCATTTATGAATTAAACAGCTCAGGTACATTCTCCTCACATTTACTAATGAAAATGCTCAGACAGACTTAACCCGCAAGTTGAGCATTTTCTGTAGTTTCCAATGATACAATTCAGCAATAAAACTGGCCGTAATGGTTTCTTATTATTAATGAAACTCTGGAGGTAGATAAACTGGTTTGTCAAACTTGCTTGCTCTATAATTAGAGAATTGCTAGATATCTACATTTTTAACCCATATACTATGTATTACTCAGCAGTACATTCCACCAGGTTTAATATTTAAATGTCTTAATGAGCTTTGTCAGTTGAACAGTCAGTTTTATAGATGTGGACTTAAATGACAGCTGTAGATCTTCCTGCAATCATAGCTGGGTGTGACAATGTGTTCAGCACATCACTAGCTACAGGTGATCAGTTTCAAAGTGCTATGTCTTTATTTTAAGACTAATGACATTTATCTGCTCTAGCTTGCTTAACGTCCACAACCCTTCACTAAACTAGCCCGATTCCACTTTAAATCTATTAATGTTATTTTTTAATTCTTATAACTAATCGATTCTAGACTTGTGTCTAACTGTTGTGAAATTTTTGAGACTCCAACAACCCCCCAACCCCGTTGTACACCAAAACTCTGTTAATGCAGGCAGGGATTGCTTGTTCACCACAGCTGGAATTGCAAATTCACAGACACCCCACATAAAGTGTCTGTTGCCCGATGGCTGATGCGAGGAACATTTTAAAATCGGCCGCTGACTTGGCTGTGTGGCCACTGTCTGTTTACTCCTTTAATCTGAGAAGGGAGCAAATACAGGATAACATCAGCGTCATTACATCTGGGCTGAGTTTTTGTGTGTGCTGAACATCCATCCATTCATCCATCTATTATCCAACCTGCGATATCCTAACTACAGGGTCACGGGGGTGTGCTGAACAGACAGCTCCCATTTGGATAACTTTAAGACAACAATAAAGCTAATTTGGCCAGGAATCTGGACTCACCTCCTTCACTCTTATGCAAGTCTGTGACCCACACATCACACTGTTAGTTTGGCAAAGTGGTCAAATTTTCTGCCAAAGCACATGCAGCTGTACTGTTAACTTAAAAACTTTTGAAGATACCAAGATTTTTTCCATTTTTTTCAAACGAGGTTTTATGGGAGCATTTTCTTGTCTCCTTTGGAAGTCAAGGCTGGCAAGCTGTCAAAAACAGGGCTTGCTAAAGCCCTTTGAGGCATTTCTTGTGTGATTTTGGGATATTAAATATATATATATATATATATATATATATATATATATATATATATATGTTGTCATTGGGTTAAAATGCCACAGGTGCTAATGCCAATTACCACTGCACCAGTGAGAACACAGGTACCTCTGCATAAACTGTTCACAAGTTAACCTTTTTGGCCACTCTTCATGCATATGGGCTTTGACTTAGTTGCCAGTTCTGTTTTTCTACCCATGGTGTAAGTTTGACTGCAATCTGCCTTTACCAGTATAGACTGGAAACACCACCATGGACACCAAGTGTCTACCTATCCAACAGAAGAGACATCATTGCTATGCAGCTATCTTCGATCCGCTGTAGCCAACGAGTAGAATTAATTGATTATTATCATATGCACACTCTATGGTAAGTGCAACACACCTCAGGCCAGCATTGGTCCACTGGTCCTGTGCTTATACTGTATCACAGTTGACAACTGCAGAGGGGCTTCTGTTTTCCTATTCAGACAATACCCAACCTCCAGAACCATCTGATTTGTAACTGTAGCACCTGCACTTTCATATTTGAAAAGTCCTTCAATTTACTTATTTTCCTTAGTCAGTCAGTCATTTTACAGCCCGCTATTTCCTAACATAGGGTCACGGGGGTCTACTGGAGCCAATCCCAGCCAGCACAGGGGGCAAGGCAGGAGCAAATCCCGGGCAGGGTGCCAGCCCACCACAAAGCACATACACACCTACACACTAGGGACAATTTAGGATCACCAATACACTTAACCTGCATGTCTTTGGACTGTGGGAGGAAACCAGAGCACCCGGAGGAAACCCATATAGACACGGGGAGGACATGCAAACACCACGCAGGGAGGACCCGGGAAGCGAACCCAAGTCTCCTTACTGCGAGGCAGCAGCACTACCACTGCGCCACCATATTTTCCTTATAAAATTATTAATTGCATGAATTACCCAAAATAATTAATTAATACCTAGTATCTACACTTTATGAACTCAGAACTGTTCCCGTTACTTATCATATTATTAATAGGTTTGCACAGTTTCCAGCTTTTGGAATGCCAACTCGTTGCAGTTACTTTGTGCTTGATTTTTCTAGTTCCCTAACTTACTTTTTTAAAATCTATGGCTATTATGACTAGTCCTATTATTGTGTTACTTGTGGACTTATTACTCACTTAAACCGCAGAAACAGTCTTATTCTTGTTTTGCATTATCAGAACTTCTTTCAAGTCTTTATCTTTGTCTCTGGTATTTTTCGTTTTCTTTGTCTTTGTTTTCCTTTTTTCCAGTCCCTGAGCAGGGGGCTGTTCCACGAAGTGATCTAACCTCAAAATCCAGGCTTATTTCAATAATCCCGTCTTAATTTCTCCAAATTCGGTTCCACGAACGAGGCTAACCTGAAGCTCCGCTTAATTACTATGTCAACATATGCTCTTGGACAAGCCTGCTCCGTGGCAGGTTAGTTGTGAAGCTTAGCTTAGCTTGATGAATATGATTGGACAAGCCATGTGATGTCACAGCACGACATTCTGCGGGGCTGGGATTATTCTGCTGCTGTTCTCTCCCTCTTTCGCACACATCGACCCTCCAATATAAAATTATTACAGATTACATGCAGGCGATTCTAATTACTTAGAAAGTATAAAATGACAAGGAGTGCATTGAAGGCTTTTACATGAATAACCATGGCGTGCCCATTTATTCATAATCCAGTTAATGAGGGAGCGAGGCTCATTCGTAGAGCTTTAAGGCAACAGGTTCCACAATTACTTCGGCCCAGGATAGATCCGTTGCATTTTGTGGATGATTATTTATACGAGCGCTATAGACTTAGTAGACACAGTATTGCATATTTGTGTCAGTTATTGGAACCTTACATTTCTAAAAACACAGATCGCTCTAAAGCCCTTACGGTCGCACAGTCTTTGTGTATCGCTTTGCGTTATTTTGCCAGTGGTTCATTTCTGTACAGTGTGGGGGATGCTGAACATTTAAGCAAAGCTACAGTGTGCCGTGAAATCAGGAAGGTTTACGTTGCATTAAAGTCCTTTTTAAATATATTCATTACCTTTCCTGGCCACCGAGGAATTCTTGCCATTAAGGAAACTTTCTTTGGAATTAATGGTGCTTAATCTTTAAACATCTACTCATTTACAGCACATAAATCATTACCTGATAAGTAACTGAATTTAATTTGTCAGGCTTTCCTAACATCATTGGAGCCATTGACTGTACACACGTGAGGATAAAGGCTCCAGCAGGTCCAACAGAGCCTGTTTACATAAACCGCAAATCATATCACAGTATTAATGTACAGGTAAGTACTGATAATATCTCACATTTATATACAAGAGGTGAAAGTGTAGTCGTCCAACATTAGCAATGTATGTCATTACCATTTCCTAAAATGTTTCAGATGGTATGCACTGCTGAACATCTAATTTCAAACATTGTGGCAAAATGGCCAGGATCAGTACATGATGCCAGAATTTTTCGCGAGTCTTCACTGGCTCAAAGCCTCAGACAAGGCAAGTCAACTAAAATTCACAAATATACTATAGTTTATTATACTACAGTCTAATGTGTCTACTTTCCATTATAGGAATTTTTCCTGGTGTGCTGCTTGGTGACAGAGGATACCCATGTCTACCGTTTCTTCTCACACCATAATACAGATCCTGCAACACAAGCAGAAAGACATTTCAACCATGCCCATTGTAAGACAAGGGCACGCATTGAAATGACATTTGGACAGTTAAAATCCAGGTTTAACTGCCTGCGGCATCTCAGAGTTACACCAGACAGAGCATGTGACATTGTAGTAGCCTGTGCAGTTTTGCATAATGTGGCAATACTGCAGCAGGAGCGTATGCCAATAATGACACAGGATGAGCAATGGGAAGAGGGCCTAGCAGTGGAAGACCACATGGACGGTAGAGCTGTGAGAGATGTGTACGCAAACACATATTTTGGTTGATTCTGTTGCAAATTTCATTTATTTATTTTTTTTCCCCAACAAAGAACAATTAGAGACATTTCTTCATTTTTATTTAATCTTTCATATCCTGTTGGGGGAAGGGGGAAGCATTTACAACAGTGAACACTAAATGTAGACAATAAAGTGATGTTAACCACTTACATCTCTCTCCAATTTTTTAATTTCAAGCTTCAGTTTTTTTTATTTTCAGGTGTCTATATTCGAGGTCTGCTTTTCGGACTTCTATTTCCTGGATCAAATACCTCTTGTAAATAGCACGGATATCTGTCTCATTAGAAGGAAAAAATAATTATTCATTCATTCTTATTAATTACATTAAGCAGTTTATTACTTACCTTCTTCCTTTGACGGTCTTTGAGTACATGTGGGCTGTGCTGATGAGGGCTGAGAGCGTTGCCCACCTGGGTCTTCAGACTCCTGTACACAGCAAATACTGCATGGGTTTATAAGGAAGAGACAAATGTTATTCACTGCAAAATAGTTTAAAGTTCATACGGCTAGCATTTCTGAGAAAACAGAAACAGTTTCCTCATCCTCCTGTGTCGTGGATGGCCCTGTGCAAAAAGGGAACATTTGTTGGTTATATTTACCATGGCCACAATGCAATCAAATTCAACTTGTCACACACAAAGTACGACATGCAGTGGTATGCTTATTGCTGTACAATGCCTGACTACAAGTGTTAACAGTACAAGTAAAGCTATTTCCATTAGAAGCGGGGCTTAACTTACAGAATAAACTTAAGTGAACAAAAACCACAATACATGACAGAATTAGTAGCAGATAAAGGCATTGGACTGGAACATTAAATATAAAACCCACAGTTATTGCAGTGTATTAAAGTATTTGATTAAATACAATACTCACAACAGATTCTAATGACTGTTGTTGAGGATCCAAGAGGGTCAATACACCATCCACTACTGTAATGCATTACAATATTTGTTTAAGACATTTAACAGAAAGCAAGGCAGAGAGGAGAAACAGAGTAAAGACCTACCATACCTTTAACATATGATTGCACATTACTAGAAGGAAGAACATCTGAGGATGTTCCTCCCTCAATACCCTCAGTAATAGGCCGTGCATAGTTCTGTGTAAGGGCCATCACCTCGGCTGGGGTACAGGCTGCTGGAGGTGGGCCCCCACCGGTTGCAGCAGCCGCAGCTCTCTTTTTGGTGGCTAAATTATACAATGCAAAAGTGGCCTTTAAATTAATTCTTTAAAAATGTAGTTCTAAATTAGATTTACTTTTTACCATTCTGAAGAATATTTTTGTATTTAATCTTCACTTGCTGCCAGGACCTTTTCGTTCCACTCATGTTGCTCCTGAAACCAAGCATTATTAATAATTATATTAATAATTACAATTATATATCACTTTTTATCCAAGATGAACCCATATAATTAACATGCTGTCCGGTTTATCAATGTGTTAAAATAACCTTAAAGTACCTTACAACTGGTAACAAAATGCATATGTAAAAGGAAATTTTAATGACTATACATTTTGAAGGCTTGAAACTGTTCTCATTTAGTTGTTAAATAGTTTGACATCCTTAACACAAAAGTTACTAAAATCATGTTCTTACGCATTTAACTTGTCAGCTATTTTCTGCCATGCAGCCTCACGAGCTTTGATAATACAGCTCGTGTTCCCCTTTCTAGTTATTATAGCTTTGTAGTCCTCATAGGCTTGTAATAATAATTTTTGCTCCACCTGCGAAAAAAACGCAGCTCTTTCCTTAGTTTCCATTCTTACTTATCCAGCATCGATTAACAAGGCTGCCTTTTATATCGCGCGGACGCGCACGAGCCTCGCTTATCAAGATTGGCTTGAATTAGCGGAGATTAAATACACCTGAATTTTGTTCGTGGAACTCAATGAGCCTGAAGTGAACTGTTAGGCTAACTCAAGCGAGGCTATTACAAATAATCCTCGATTTTATAAGCTCGCTTCGTGGAACAGCCCCCAGGTCTGCAAAGTGGAAGGTGACAAAGCAGTTTCTGTCTATCTCACCTTTTTGGTTGTTGACCTTGTGCCAACACTTAAACTTTGCTTCTGGGAACTCATTGGAACACCTTGGACACTTGTGCCACTCCACCCCAGTGTTCTAGTTGCAACACAGTGCCCTGCATGTACTTTACTCTGTCGCCTTCACTATTGATTACCTGCACCGACCGAAAATTTGTAAAAAGCCAAAACATAAGTAATATTGTTGAAAAAGGTCAGGAAATGGAAAAACAAAACTAAAAATAACTTTTTTTTTTCTTTCCTGTTTTACTGTGTGTGTCGAGCTTAGTGTTTGCTTCTTGGGAATGAGTTTGTTAATACCTATTGTAAAGTTTAGCCCGGCCACAGACAGACATGACACCAATGTCTTAAACACACGGGTTTTATTTACAATCTTCAGCCGTGGGGCACACCTTCCCTGTGTCCCACAGGCCCATAAAGCACTTAATAGACCTCTGCACCGCTCCTTGTATCACCACTCCTCCCAGGCAACCTCGTCTTTTTCCTCCCGATTCTGGCTCCTGAGTAGTGGCTGCCGGCTCTTTTTGTAGCCCTCCCTGAAGTGCTCCAGGTGGTAATTGGCCTAATTAGGCTGCACATCCGTGTGTGGCTGTATTCCAGCCCACAGAGGCTCGTTAAGCCATGCAGCTCCTCCGGGTGGTGGCCATGGAGCCCAACAGGATTGAGTCCTGAAGGCCAACACCTTCACACTATATAAATATAACATAAAAGACAATAGCCCTCCCTATTGATACATTGGTAAGAAATAATGTAGGACAAATAACAGCTTTGTTTAATGTAGGCTTACACTGTAAATCATAACTCAGATGAAGCTCTTGATGTCCAGTCTTGGAGGGGAAGCCCAAAAACTGGAGGTCAAATATGGCAGCGGAGAAGGCATTTGGGGAAACAGGTGGATGCGACGTCCTACATCCATCGGGGTTGAGCTTCAATTGACCAGGCTTTGTCAGAGCTTTTTTATACAGTTTCTATAGGCCAAATGAAGCTCAACCCAATGTCCCAATGTCAAGCTTATCCAACGCAAACATGGACACAAACTTTTTTTAAGCAGGTAACATAGAACATCAGAAGACAAATATGCATCAACCAAACATGATAACAAGTGTGCAGACAGAGTGTGAATAATAAGGAGTGCCCCATAACTGCAAAATGTACAGTGACTGTTTTAGTCTACAGCTGCTCTCTTACAGTAGCCAGCAGTAGGATTTCCCACTTGTCATTCTTCTTATCTTTGTTATGTTGTTTTAGGGTAGGCTCAGGGTCTCTGTGACAGACCACAGTGACATTTTTGTTGTTAACTCTTTGTTGCCTACTGTCTACACGGTGCTATCCATCCATTTTTCCTTTCAATGGCTCTGTGTCTTTATGTTAAATGGCCTATAAATGTGTGCTAAAACCTCTCAAAAATCCAAGTGTTAAATCCAGTAACTCTCCTAAAACTGATTCTTGTTCTTTGTTCAGAGTCATTTCTCTTCTCTCTCTTTTATTTACAGCAATTTCTACAAAATGCTTTTTGGAAGCCGAGTCCATTTTTTTCTTTTCACTTTCCTCACGGACTTCATATATACTTTGCATTCTTTCAACTCAGCTGTAACACCCCTCACAACACACACCTTTAGACACGGAGCGGGGCCTTTTTTTCTATTTCCTCCTGTTCTGTTTCATTCAGACCAACTGCTAAATTGGTGTACTTTTCTTCCAAGTCAGTTACTCTTGAAATAGTTTTTTTTTTCAAAATATCCACACACAAGCATATCAATCAACCAATCAATCAACATTTATTTATATAGCACATTTTCATACAAAAAAATGTAGCTCAAAGTGCTTTACAAAATGAAGAATAGAAAAATAGAAGACACAATAAAAAATAAAAATAAGTCAACATTAATTAACATCGAATAAGTAAGGTCTGATGGCCAGGGTGGACAGAAAAAACAAAAAAAAATTCCAAAAGCTGGAGAAAAAAAATAAAATCTGCAGGGATTCCAGACCAAGAGACTGCCCAGTTCCCTCTGGGCAATCTACCTAACATAAGTCAAACAGTCCTCTTTGTATTTAGGGTTCTCATGGAAGGACCTGATGATGATAGTCACGTAGACTTCTGGCTTTTAGTCCATCAATGTTGGAGCATCATGATGCTTTGAGTAGGTGGTGGTGGCGCAGGCCGCCACCACAAAGAAACCGGAAAAAGAAACAGAAGAGAGAGTAGGGGTCAGTATGGATTTTAGAGCCACCATGAATAGTTATTATGATGAATTGAACATACAGAGTATCAGTATTAAGTTAAAGTGAAGTTTGGAGAAAGCCATGTTAAAGTAATGTGTTTTCAGCAGTGTTTTAAAGTGCTCTACTGTATTTGCCTGGCGAATTCCTATTGGCAGGCTATTCCAGATTTTAGGTGCATAACAGCAGAAGGCCGCCACACCACTTCTTTCAAGTTTAGCTTTTGGAATTCTAAATTTGAGGATCTAAGGTTACAATTTGGAATATAAGGTGTCAGACATTTCGATATATAAAATGGAGCGAGATTATTTAAGGCTTTATAAACCATAAGCAGAATTTTAAAGTCAATCCTGAATGACACTGGTAACCAGTGTAGTGACATCAAAACTGGAGAGATGTGCTCGGATTTTCTTTTCCTAGTTAGGATTCTAGCAGCTGCATTCTGCACTCGTTGCAAGTGATTTATGTCTTTTTTGGGTAGTCCTGAGAGGAGTGCGTTACAGTAATCTAGTCGACTGAAAACAAAAGTGTGAAATAATTTCTCAACATCGTTCAATGATATAAGAGGTCTAACTTTTGCTGTGTTTCTTAAGTGAAAAAATGCTGTCCTAGTGGTCTGATGAATATGCGATTTAAAATTCCGATTACAGTCAACAGTTACCCCTAAGTTTTTTACTTCCGTCTTAACTTTTAATCCTAATGCATCAAGCTTATTTCTGATAACCTCATTGTATCCATTATTGCCAATTACTAAAATTTCAGTTTTCTCTTTATTTAGTTTAAGAAAATCACTATTCATCCATTCAGAAATACCAGTAAGACATTGTGTTAGTGAATCAAGAGAGTCGGAGTCATCAGGTGCTATTGATAAGTACAGCTGTGTGTCATCAGCATAGCTGTGGTAACTCACGTTGTAACCTGAGATAATCTGACCTAACGGAAGCATATAGATTGAGAAGAGCAGCGGACCTAGGATAGAGCCTTGTGGAACACCATATTGGATATCATGTGTCTTTGAGATGTGATTACCACAACTCACAAAGAATTTTCTCCCTGCCAGGTAGGATTCAAATTTAAAGACACTGCCAGAGAGGCCCACCCATTGACTAAGGCGATTTCTAAGAATATTGTGATCAATGGTGTCAAATGCGGCACTCAGATCTAAGGGGATGAGAACAGATAAATCGCCTCTGTCTGCATTTACCCGCAAGTCATTTACTACTTTAACGAGTGCAGTTTTTGTGCTGTGATTTGTTCTGAAACCTGACTGAAATTTATCAAGAATAGCATGTTTATTTAGGTGGTCATTTAGCTGCATGACGACTGTGGACGAAAACAAACCCGACAGCAGGTGTGGTTATAAAGCAGCTTTATTTTTCAGAGTCACGGTGAGAAGAGTTCCAGAAAAGCAGACAATCAAATATACATGACAGCGTCAGGGCTCTTTTGAACCCCGTCTGTTGTGTGGGGTCCAGTTTTATACCCCTAGAATGCGTAATTTAATATCATTATAAAATGTAACAGTCTACAATTTATTATACACAATCCTTGATCCCCTTCAATGTCCCTTATGCAACTTGATTTCTTGGCCCCTTTTGTTATGGCGTTCAGATGTAAGCTAAGGGAAAACGTGATAAGACAGACTCATGTGTGGAATGCTCAGACCTTGAGTCCTTTGCACAAATATTTTTCTGTTTGCTAAAACAAAGCATGCTGTTACATGGTTTTGTAAAGCTTACTTCTCAGACATGAATTAGTACAAGGGAACGAAGAGAACATTCGTCTTCCACATGACTGCCTTCTCTAGAATTTTACTTAAGAAGGGCAGGTTAGAGATGGGTCTAAAATTTTCAAAAGCAGAGGGGTCAAGATTATTTTTCTTAAACAGGGGTTAACTACAGCAGTCTTAAGACAGTCTGGTGCTCACATGGTGATTTCATAAGTATGACTTGGACATCTTCAGCACATGATCTAAGGTTATGGTGGCCTTAAATGCCTCAGAAATAATGACTGTATGATTGTCAGCAAACATTTTTACTTTTATATATCTTCATGTAGCTGATGCAGCAATGTTTTTGTCTTGTGGTTTTTTGTCCCCCTCTCTTTCTGCAGGTCTAGAAGCGGATTCTGGTTCATTTATTGTTTATTCTATACTGAAACCCCCTCCCCTTTACCTCCATCTCTTCCTTCTCTCTCTTCTTTTCTTTCACTTTTGTCTCCGTGTCCGTTCGAATCTTAAAACATCTAAAAATATTTTTAATAAAGTTTTGGTATCAGGCGTGACGTCAGCAGAAGCTGTAACGCTCCACCTGAGAGAAAAACTGTAAGGCTAGTCGCCAGCATTCAGACATCAATTCTGATTGCTTCACAGCCGAACAGGACACGGTAAAAAAAAAAAAAAAAAAAGACAGTCTGGGAAGACCCCCGTATCTAATGACGAATTTACTATGTCAAGAACATTATCAATTAGCATGCCAGATACTTCTTTGAAAAACCTTGTTGGTATTGGGTCAAGGACACAGGTGGAGGGTTTCAGTTGAGAGATTATACTATGCAATTCAGGTAAATCGATCCTGGTGAAAGCATTTACAGTGGTACCTCGGTATACGTCTGCTTTGGAATAAGTCCAACTTGGTATACGTCCTGTTTAGAGGCAAAATATTTTGCTTGGTATACGACCTTTGTTTGGAATATGACTCGTGTGCTAGAACAACACATGTGGTATACCGGGCGTGCGCCTTCAAAAAAAAAAGGGCCAAGTTTTAACCTGTACAGTAATCCCTCGCTATATCGCGCTTCAACTTTCGCAGCTTCACTCTATCGTGGATTTTATATGAAAGCATAACTAAATATATAACGCGGATTTTTCGCTGCTTCGCGGGTTCTGCGGACAATGTGTCTTTTTTACTTCCTGTACATGCTTCCTCAGTTGGTTTGCCCAGTTGATTTCATACAAGGGACGCTATTGGCAGATGACTGAGAAGCTAACCAATCAGAGCACGCAGTTAAGTTCCTGCCTGCTGAATGCAGTGTTAACCAGGAAGTCTCGTCTTGCTCATTCAGCATCAACGTGTTTCGCTGTGTAAAGAGTTAACTTTTGTGCTCTTTTGTGTTTATTTTTATGCATAGTCAAGCCCTTCATTACGGCTCCAAAACGATGTGCTACTGCTTCAGGGGCCGTGCCCAAGTGCAAACGGAAGATGTTAATAATTGCCGAAAAGGTAAACGTTTTGGATTTGTTGAAGGCTACGATTCTTTTTATTTAAAAAGTAGGAAAGGAATATAAGATCTACGGCCGCAGTGTCCTTTTAACCAGGGTGCAAAACGAGTTGTAAGTGGATGTAATAAGACAGTAGTCTGGATGGAATCTGCTTTAGGGATTTGCATTGAAGACTGCCAGAAGAAGAAAAATGGCAGTGCTACACAATCGCCTGAAGTGTCTACTTTGGAAGAACTGTAACGCTCTCCTTTGTTGTGCAGTAAAATTAAACTCATTGTTATCGGACAAGTCATTTTCATTTATTTCATCTAATTGCTTTTGTATTTATTTATTTTAGTATTAAGCAGTGTTTAAATTATTTTATATACAACCCCATCAATGTGTAATATGCCAATAACAATAGGATTTTTTTTTCATGGGAACAAATTAATCATTTTCCCATTATTTCTTATGGGAAAAATTTGTTTGGTATAAGTCCTGTTTGGTATAAGTCCAAGGATCTGGAACGGATTAAGGACGTATACCAAGTTACCACTGTAATTTGTTTATAATGGAGTACCGGGGCTTTGGAGGTTCTGCAGTGTTGGGGAGATATACTATGTTATCTCTAATAATAATATCATTAATTTTTTTATTGAAAATTACAGCAATCATCTCACAGGTTTCACTGGAATTATTCTGGGGGCATTCCTTTGTGTTACCTGGGTTTAACAGACAATCAATTGTAGAAAATAAGACTCTGGGATTACTAGCATTGTTATTTATAATCTTAGAGTAATAGCAGCGCCTCTCAAGACGGACTGTGTTATTGTATTGTGTTATTTCAATCTTCAATATCTCATAATGGATAGTTAGTTTAGTTTTCCTCCATTTACGCTCAGCTCTACGACATGTTCTTTTTAAATCAGACACTCTTTGGGTCTTCCATGGAATAACAATGCTAGAAGATTTTTTAACTGTCTTTTCAGGTGCAACTATGTCAACAGCAGCTCTTACTTTAGAATTAAAGTTTTCCACTTTACTATTTACATTATCCTCACTATTATATTTGGCACTATAAACGGACTGATTGCTTAGAATGTTTGTAAGTTTTAAAGCTGCTGATGAGTCAAAGAAGCGTTTTTTAACAATATGCTTCTCATGAATGTTTTCTATCATTATTTCTATATTAAATAGTAGAAGGAAATGGTCTGATAGACTGATATTAATGACCTGCTTTATATCAACTTTTAGTCCTTTAGTAATCACTAAGTCTAACGTATGACCTGCTTTATGTGTAGGTTGATTAACGCACTGTCTCAAATCAAAAGAGTCCAGAAGGTTCATGAATTCTTTTACTTTTTGGTCACACTGATTGTCGATATGAAAGTTAAAATCGCCGACTATTAAGAGTGTGTCATAGTTCGTAATTAAAATTGACATTAAGTCAGAAAATTCCTCAAAGAAAGACGCGTTATATTTAGCTACATTTCGACACTCACACAGAATTCCTATCCACACAGGCACCGATTTATGAGTAAAGTCTATATTGTGAGTCACTCTTAGGGCTATGCATAGGACTCATTAGGATTCCATTCACAAACTTCATACACATGCTGTTACTACCCAGACAAGTACTGATTATGACTGATGCCTACTCTGCCAGCCACTCCTTAATACTTTGCAGAGGAACTTTTTAAGATTCCATCCATACAGGTACATATGGGCAAGGCATATAATGCCTGTTATTCCACAGTAGTCCACATAATGATTCACTAGCTTTGTTGTGAACAACATATGCATGTCCTCAAAACTTATGAATGGTCGTACATTTTATAAGCCACTTGCCAGCCAAAAGTGTCTTATTTTTACTGTTGTGTTCTTTATTGGAAATTTCTTTCAACCTGCTAAACCCTGTAGGCAAAAAAGTACCAATCTTCCTACAACATGTGCTCTATAGCCTCTACATACACACACAAACATATCTTCATTGAAACAGTATTCTTAAACAGGATGAAAAACATGGTTACCCAAAAATCCTGTTGACCACGCCAAGTGTTTTGTGGATTCACCTTTTAAACTCTTTATTATGTAGACTTTACCAAAATGACTGAAATACCATACTCTTACCATACTGTCAGTTACTGTAGTTTACTCCCCTTTCTCTTTTACTTCTGTAACCTCAGGCAATTAGAGTAAAAGAACACACAGGAGGAAGGGATACATTTTTAATTATTATGTATCATAGCTAACATGCCCAAAATATTAAGTATAGATGTGAGTGTTGGCAAACCTTACCATACACCATGAAAATGCTGGACACTTCCTGAAACCAACTCAGGCAAACTCAATACCCAGGTTCAGCATTTTGTATCTTAATTCAATATGCAATTCTAAAATTGATGTACCAAATTAAGTCAAGTTGGGGAGCATGCACTGGTACAGTACGTTGCTGCACCCACTACACGACAAAACAATTCATGATCACGGTTGGCAACCCCCCAGGCAGACACGTGGTCCAGTCCCGCCATCCGGAAATGACCCTCTATCTGCCGCAGCCAGGTGTTATGTGGGTGACCCCTTGGCCTGGTTCAGCCAATTGTCCCCAACACTGAGGATCTTATGAGGTGGATCACCCTTAGGGAAATGCACCACATGGCCACAGTGCTGTAAATGACGCTCCTCACAATGCAGGTAATGTGCCTCCATGAGCAACCGCTCATTCGACACAAAGTCAAACCAACAGTACCCAAGGATTTTCCAGAGAGACACAGTACCAAAGGAGTCCAGCCTTCGTCTCAGGTCACTGGATAGCGTCCATGTCTTGCAACCATATATCAAGACAGGAAGCACCAGGACACTAAAGACTTGGACCTTCAACCTTTTGCCTAGATATCAGAAGCCACACATCCCTCTCCAGTGACCTCATAACCCCCCACGCTCTTCCAATCCGTCTACTGACTTCATAGGAAGAGTCACCAGAGACATGAATGTCACTGCCAAGGTAAGCAAACCTCTCAACAAGGTCAACACTCTCTCCGCAAACAGACACACTGCTGATGGCTGTGCCCAAGAGGTCATTAAAGGCCTGGATCTTGGATTGATTTACCCACTTACTAATTTCATATTGAAACAACCATTAACAAAAAATAAAAAATAAATAAAAAATAACCTACTGTATATGTTTTATATTACTCTCCAGTACATTCTCTAGGGTTCTTTTTTATTGGTGGACAAGTTAATCCCGGAAATACCTAAATTATTAGCCTTAATTTACTTTTACATCTTGCAGCACTTACCTGTGTAACATTCATAATTAACAAGTAGGCTTGGGACACAACTTAAAAGCCAAAGAGTCTTTTTTTTCATGGGAAAATCTGAACCAAGAATTTTCCACCACCACGGCCACAAGTATATGCAATCAGCACAATAAATCAATACTTTGTCTTTTCTCTCTCCCTCTGTCTGTCTGTCTCTCTTGGCAACTGCCTCCTCCACAACTCAACGCAAGCTTTGCCCACCTCCTCCCAACTCTGGCTCCATGATGCAAGGTATTCGGTCCCTTTTATTTTAGCTGCCCTGGAAGAGGTCCCAATCTTTCGCACATGTGGTCCATCAGCATTTCTGGGTGAGGTGGAAAACCCGTGACATCCCCTCCTGGCAGCCCCCATGGGACCAAACAGGGCTGTCCCCCAGGACTACAATACCCGGCAAGCCACTTATATGGGAATCTCAGCCTGGGCCTGCTGCCATATAGTGTCCTGGGGAGATAAAGCCCTATGTAAGCTGTCTCCCCCTGTCCTTCCCTCCTAAGGGCATCCCAGCAGGGTAAGGACACTGACCGTCCCTCACAACACACAATTTTAACAGAAAAATAGCAGAGGTTAGTGACCTCAGATTCAAATACTTAGCAGGGGTCAGAAGCTGGGGATTGCATGATTACTCCTGAAAGTGCTGAATAATTCTAACTGAATGAGCACAGCCTGCATCTGAACAAACATGCAAGACATACTCTAACAAGACCAGATAACCTTTGAAAGAGCTAAACAAATAATAAATTACTTAAAAACAAAACACACAGGTACAAATAATAGCAATAAACAAGTTTCAGTGAAGAAATATCCAAATTTTAATTTAACCATTACTTATATTTATTTGCAGAGAAACCAGGCATTAAAATACCAGAAGTCAAAAGAAGCAGAAAACACACAACAACTCAAATCAACATCCATGAAAGCCTTCTTGGCTTTAGTATATAACAAGGAGAGGGATGTCTCCCTGTCTAATTTATTTCATTCTCCTTAATTCAACCGAGGCACTCTTTAAAATTATGTGCCACCAATAAGTTGTCCTCTCTTTCCTCGGGGAGAATTTTGCATGGCACTGCACTTTTGTAGCATATCTAAGCTGTGTTTTTCATTTGCCCCTCTTAATAGCTGTTGAGTTTGCTTCTCTCAATTTCTGTTACAGTAAGCATCTTTTACACCATGATTTGGTGACTATTTTTAGTAAACGAAATTAAATAAAATTGGTATAACTAAGAATTTACCTCTGGTCTTTGCTATCTGACAAACTGAGGCTAATTATGAAATACAAGTTAAACAACAATGTCTCCAAAAAGCCCCCATTTCATATCTTCATGGGAGCATACAGTATACATACTAGTTTACCTGAGCTTAAGCAGAATTCTTCTAATGTTTGTTTACATTTGCATATCTATATATATAATTCACTAAGCAGCCGACCATGGCACGCAAGACAGAGACTATGGGATACGCACGACAGAGCCCCGTCCGCCAACTCTAACCCTCCTCCTGCGTCCACCCTCGCTCTCAAGGCATGCACACTGCCTGCTCATGTGCCTGCATGCAACACCTCACCAAACACCACCTCAGTCGCTTTCGTCTCTGCTACAGTCCACATGCACCTCTGAGCCACGTTGACTTTTCATTGTTCTTTTTGGTTCCGGCTGCTTTTCTATATTCTAAGTCGACCATGCCACGCAAGACAGAGACCATGGGATAGGGATACGCACAACAGAGCCCCGCCCGCCAACTCTAACCCTCCTCCCGCGTCCACCTTCGCAAATTGTTTTACACGCTGCATACAGTGATTTCCATCCACGACAAACATGCTTCTTCTTAGATGGTCCTGCAGGAATAGGGAAAACCTTTGTCTACAAAAACCTGATTCATACCATACTAAGAGCATAGTGTTTTTGTTGGCTTGCCCGCCTGCCCTCCCGCCTGACTATTACCAGCATTCACCGTAATATATTGGAGTGTAAAACCTCACAAACTGTCGTTATTCCCCGGATTTCTCTGACCCCATCAGATTCAAATTTTCCTTTTACTTTTACACGCAGACAATTTCCTGTTAGATTAGCCTTTGCAATGACAATTAATAAGGCACAGGGCCAAACTTTCAAAAAGATATACCTATATCTGCCAAAACCAGTTTTCAGTCACGGACAATTGTATGTTGCTCTCTCCAGAGTTCCATCTTTTCATTCACTCACAGTTGTATCCTCAAACCCACCCCATTTGGACAACTGGAAGTGTTCACCCATCAATAAATAATTATGCGGCGTATGTTACGATGCGGGTTGGCTAGTTTCCCATAATTAGCATCTCAGAATTTAACACTTTCCAAAAGTGGTCTCTAATCTAGCCAATAGATAGATAGATAGATAGATAGATAGATAGATACTTTATTAATCCCAAGGGGAAATTCACATAATCCAGCAGCAGTAATGTATTGTAAAAGTTTTACTTCTGTCACTAGCCCTTGAAATACTTATCTTTAATGAGTTTCTCCTTTTGCAGCTACTCCCCATTCCCTTGGCTGTCCATGAGAGTATGATGTAATATCATTGAACTCTTGTTCTGTGCCTGATTTTACTTTTTCCAAAAGTTTTTATAAACTTTTGTTTAAAAGTAGTGCTATTTTTCCCTTAGAAGCTGCCCTGTAATATAGTTCTGGTGATTTGTTAGATTTTTAAGCAGTTTGTCTGCATATACAATTTCCAAATTACTAAGTACTTTCTTAGTACTTCGGGGAGGTTACCTGCTTTTTCAGATATGACAACTCCAAAAAAAGCAAGTTTAGGGGATTTGCTATTTCACTGTCTGTACTGTTTATTTGAATTCTCACTTATAGTTTCTGATGCATTTTATTGCATTGTAAGTGTGCCTTATTTTTTATAGCAATCTTCACTGTGTGTAACTGCAGAGTGCTGTGAAAAAATTCTCAAATAACATAAATACAGATATAATAATTACTAAATACAGAATTGTTACATATATACGGACAGATTTGTTAAAACACACAGAAAAAGTAGAAACTGATTAACATAAATAAAAAACAGTTATATCTGTTCATTACATTTTTAATTAATTATTAAAACATTGGAGATGATAACTATAAAAGAGCAAATCAAACACAAATTCAGACACAGTCACAATCCAGGAGTCCTCAGCCAACTGGTCACCCCATCCTGGCCTCGCTATAGTAAAGTCTGTGCCGGGCCATTCAATCTGAGTTAAAAATCTTTCCATTCAATGTTTCCATTGCTCCTTTATCTCCGATGACTTTTCCATTGGCAAGAGAACAACTTGGAAGTAGAGCAGTGGCACCAAATGCCACATCAAGATACTAAGACAAGAAGCAGAATACAGGCGGGATAGTAATGATTTATAAATATTGTATCCATTACATTTTGTACAAATGAGATGCTATCAGCAGCTCTAGTCAGGGTATCCTAGAATAGTGAGTCTTCAGCCTGGATTTAAAATCTGAGACTGAAAGGGGGATTGGGAGGTGGTCTCATATAAATAAGCAAAAAATTATCAGCTTCAGGGTGCTGAAGTTATTTTACTGTGTTATTTTATTAATCATTGGAATCATAAGTGGACCTGCATCTTGAGATCTTAATGTACACTATGGTTTGTAGGTAGTGATAAGTTCAAATAAATAAGCAGGTCCTTGGCTCTTTAAGGCTTTATACTTTAAAAGGAGAATTTTGAAATCTATCCTAAACTTAACTGGGACGCAGTGTACGGACTTATGTGCTTGTATTTTCTTGTTCATGTCATAAGTTTTGCAGCAGCATTTTGTGTTAACTGAAAGCTGCATAAAGAACAATTTAAATGTTCAGTGAATAATGCACTGCAGTAGTAAATTCTACTAGATCCTGCTTATTTGCAAAATATTTTACATTTTCCATTTTATTAAAGATAAAAAAACAACATTTTTGGGCAGCTTTATGATTTGTGTGTTTAAAAAGACATGTCACAGATAACACCTAAATTGAGTGCTGATTCAGTAAAATTAAAGATAATTCCAACCATTTTAAAATTTGACAGAATGTTTTTGCAGTCAGAATCATATCCCCCAGTAAATACAATTTCTGCTTTTATATTACAGAGACAAAGAGTTCTCATCCATCCACTCCTTTACATCACTGACAGAACTACTTTAAAGAAAGATATCATTGAGTATCATCTGCATATGAGTGAAATAATGGTTATGTGTTCTAATAATGGCTCCCAGTGCAAGCATGTAAATTGAAAACAATAAAGGTCTGAGTACTGAGTGCTGTGGATCACCATATTTAACATCTTAGAAAAATGTACAAGTGCTGTACTGAAATTGAAGTACAGTAATGAAATTGATTGAATAGGTAAAAACTAAACTAGACAAGCACAGTGCCTGTGGCTCTAATGTAATTTTCCAACCTTTGTAATAAAATTGAGTGGTAAACATTATCAAACACTGTACTTAAATCTAACAATATAATTACTATGGAATTTCTTTCATCCAAGGATAACAGTATGTGCAACATGTGTTAAAGCTGTGTCAGACTGGAATTTCTCAAATACTGGATGTTTAAGGAGAAACCGAAACTGTTTAGAAACTGAAGTATTTTAGAGAGAAATAGTACATTTGAAATTAGTCTATATTTATTAATTGTATGTGAGCCTTTCTCTGACCTTTAAAGTAATGGTCAGATAACTAAGTTTTACTTCAGCAGGAACTGTACCATTCAGTAATAAACTATTGATCAATGCTTCCAAAATATCCATTGAGCTTTTTACTATTTTAGTTGGGACTGAGTCTATTGAACAAGGTGTATGTTTCATTTTAGAAATTGAAGTTATGACTTCATGTTCTGTGAGCAAATTAAAATTGCTAATGTGGTGTGTGCAAGGCAAGATAGGGTTTGCTAATTAAGTTTGCAAGGGTTGCTGAAATCTGGGCTCACATTCTTCTTTCTCATTAAAGAAGCTCATAAAGTATGCAATGCTAATTTTTGTAGGTATTTCACACCGTACTTCAGAATTACCCTTTGTTATCCACTGTTTTACACAGTACAGGAGGATTATTACTGTTTTTATCTGTTAATCTAGAATAGTAGTCTGAGCTGGATATAAAGAAAGCTTTTTTTAGACTTTTTCACACTACCTATCCGTGTACTTTGGAAGATCTGCAGCTTTTTTGCTCTCCATCTTCACTCCAGTTTTCAACATTCTAATTTAAGAGCTTGTGTACTCTCATTAGACAAACACAAGTTTCTAGGCAATTTAACCACTTTTGTTTTAATGGAAGCTTCTGTATCCAAAGTCTCTTTCAAAGTCACATTATAATTCGATGTTAGCTGATCCGAATTGTTTTACACAATTATACAGTGGAACCTCAGTTCATGATCATAATTCATTCCAAAACTCTGGTTGTAAACCGATTTGGTCATGAACCAAAGTAATTTCCCCCATAGGATTGTATGTAAATACAATTAATCCGTACCAGACCGTACAAACTTTATGTAAATATATTTTTTTAAAGATTTTTAAGCACAAATATAGTTAATTATACCATAGAATGCACAGCGTAATAGTAAACCTAAATGTAAAAACATTGAACAACACTGAGTAAACCTTGAACAACAGAGAAAACTAACACTGCAAGAGTTTGTGCTTTAGCACTACGAGCCGCTCGCTAAAAACACTTTTTTTTTAAATGAGTTTTAAGCACAGGGAAAAAATGAACATTTGAAAAATCCATAATTTAATAAACCACCAAGAAAAGTAACATTGCAACAATGCACGCTACGAACTTATCGCTGTAAATAGAAGTGAAGTGGAGGTTAAAATCCAATAGAAAAAAGTCTTCATTAAATACAACAAGGTTAAAACAATGCTCGGATCTGTCTCTTTAAAAACAAGCCTGGTGCATTCTTTAACTGCCTTCTCGGCCTTATGTGTCCAGCTGTCTGTCTCTCGTGTGTATGCGCGTGTGTGTGTCTCTCTCTGTCTCTCTCTCACTGCACAGGGAAAGACTGAACATGTTCAGAGATCATCGGCACGCACAAACCGAAAGGGAAACTGACTTGTTAGTATACCGAGTCTGTGGTCGTGAACAGATACAAAAGTTTGGCAAACTTTTTGGTCGTAAGCCGATTTGTATGTGTTCTGAGATGTCCGTGAACCGAGGTTCCACTGTACTGGAGTTTCTCAAAATATCTCAAAATGTTGATACAGAATTATAATCTAGAAGTCCCACCGACCTTGTTTTAATTTGTGAGTAAACTGGTAAAGACAAAACCAAATCCAAAATAATTAGGTAGTGATAATTTGGCAAAACACTGTGATCATAGTTATATGTAAATCAGATAAAATGCTGCCAAATTATGTCATGAACAACGAATATGGCACTGGTGGTCTGTATACTAGTACTACAACAGTGCTGGGATCTGTTTCAATATCTACTGTATAGCAAGTGTCTCAAAGAATTGGAGTGCCATTAATCAGACAGAATTATCTCAAGACCACCTACTCAACCAGTATGTCTTCAGTAATGAAGGAATGTATAGACATTTGGTGATGCCTCATTTAAGGGAATAGTGTCAAATTTACTAAACCAGGTTACACTGGGAAGACACAACTGAGATTTTGTACCTAATATAATATCATTAATTTAAGCAGCTTTATTTCCTAGACTGTGAGTGTCTAGTAAGCAGTACTTTAAGCAGCAAATATGTGTTTGTACTTGTGTTATATTTTCTGTTTTTATTCAAATTAAATTTCCAATATAGATACATCTAGTGGAGGATCTGATTTGAACTCTTGGCCTAATTATGCCCTTTATTCTTTGGTTATCAATTGATTTAAATTTTGTGTCAAAAATAAATTTATAAGATTTCCCAAAACAAGGATTCTGAGTAGCATCTGCAGGATTGTAACATGTGAAATAAAACAAGACTGCAGCATGGATTGTGCTCTAATTACTCAGCCAGGCAAGTATGCTTCCACATTTTGTGATTAAACAAAAGATCCATTCCAGGATTGACGAAACCTGTCATGGGGCATCATGTATAAATGGTGCGTATGCACAAAAATGTTGCATACACCTGTTTCTACGCTCAAATCGCGATATATAAAACTTAAACTTGGCATAAAACCGCATACATTTTCACGCTAGCTCAAACCCTGGCATACGCAAGTTTTCTGCTCGGTTTTGCAAACTGCCATCGCCCAGCGTCAAAGCAGTGTTTTTGTTCCAGTGTGGTTTCCCATTCTTTTTTAGATCCATATCCCTGACACGGCTTTATCATATACATTGAAATTAACAGCATACTGTTTATTAGTTTAAGGCTGATTGTAATTAACCTGTAACAACATAATAGTCCACAGAATGGCCAAACTATTCCAAATACCATAGCTGCTTTAGAGTTGTTACTCTCACTGCACCTTCTTCTTCTTCTTTTTCTTCTTTCAGCTGCTCCCATTGGGGGTTGCCACACAAGTTTTGGATATGTTGAAGGAAGAGAACAGCTACACTGCTGTAGGACGCCATTACAGCATCAATGAGTCCATGATTCTTTTTATTTAAAAAGGAGGAAAAGAATATAAGATCTACGGCCACAGTGTCCTTTAACCAGGGCGCAATACGAGTTGTAAGTGGAGGTAATCCGGATGCAATCTGCTTTAGGGATTTGGATTGAAGACTGCCAGAAGAAGAACAACCGCGGTACTACACAGTCGCTTGAAGAGGCTCCTTTACAAGAGCTGTAAAGCGCTCCTTTGTTGTGTAGTAAAATTAAAGAAAATTTTAAAAAATTAAGTCGTCGTGTCATTGTTGGTGAGTAACCATAATTAATTTTCTGCGTACACTACTTGGTACATGTACATACATTTAGTGTCACTGTACACACATTTTACTGTATACAATTTTTCTTGCATTATACAGATTTATTGCTGGTGTACTGTCTGTCATAATGACTGTAACATATGTGATATTGGAGACGCTTGAAATCTTTAAAATAATATTTATGTAAGTGCCATTTTCCAAGTTCTATAAAATTCATGAATATGAATTCACTAGATGATAATGCATAAAATATGAGAGGGTCCTATAACCCCCTGAGAATTGAATTGTGTTGGTATTTTCCTGTCATTTTCTAACAGCTTTGAGTGAACAATGTTCTCCAGTTAGTGTCTAGCCTTGCCTTCTGTAAGGTATAGAGGCATACGGTTTTTAACCATGTTTGTACTCGTGTTCGTGCTTGCACACATTACCGTGCCTGGGCCCATGCCTATGTGCCAACTGGCCCACGGGCCTTTTGAGTGTGAAGTAACTTGGAAAATAGCACTTTTATTTAAGTGTTGAACCATATGCTTACGGCATACAGAAGAAGAAATTAAGAACCTTTAAGTATAGAAAGAAATACAGAACGTTTAAGTGTAGAAATAATTAAAGTTTCTCAAGAAAAGCTAAATTTATAGAAGATACATTTTTTCTTTTTTTTTTTGCCTTTATTCTACGTGTGTAACTATTTTTCCTTTAATTCTTGTGTGGATTATTTGCCTTTAACTTTCAGTAAATATTTTAAAAACGAACTTTTGGACTGCAAGATTTCTTTGACACGCGTTTTACCCGTGCCTGACTTCGCCTTATGCATCGGCGGCTTCAGTAAAAGTTAAAAACCTGCCTGAAGTTTTGAAACCAGCTTAAAGTTTAAAAACATCTTAAGATTGAAACCAGCCTAAAGTTTAGAAAACAACCTAAGAGTAAAGCTTGAAAATTGCCTTGGATTATAAAAGAAAGCAAACCTGCGTGTTCTATGCCTGAGATCGGACTGCAACGAAAGAAATCAACAACAACTTGAAAAAGACTCAACAGGTACCTTTAATCTTTGCTCGGAGTTGGACACATTGGAGAATTGCTAGTACTCTTCGCAAGACTGTATAAATTACAAAGGATTTTAAGCACAGTACCTTGTGGGATCGCCATGACATCTGAATCCGGGAACCAGAAGAAATTTCGAACCCCCAACGAAAGTATCAGTGGTTTGAGCGGAAACTGCGACGATTATGACACTTCTATGGAGGACCATCTCCAAGACGACATAAAGCCGTCCAATTCATCAACAACTATACTTCAATCAGAAATGGATTACAAATACAAACAATTATTTAGTATGATGAAGACCGTAAAAGATTTACAAAAAAATGAATTTAACTGTGAATATATAAAATCAATCATCGAGAATTCATTCTTTGACCTGAGAATGGAATATAAAAGGTAAAGCGACAAACTTTTATCCCTCCAGAGCAATGAAGATACACGGAAAATGCTACAAAAGGACATTCACCGTATGTACAATGAATTGGGTTTTAGAAGTACGTCAAAATAAAAGCTTCAGCCAGCAGCCTGATTTCTCTGTTAACCAATTCAAGGATGACAGAATAACGAATGACATTCCTGGCGTTTCTCCTGAAGACAGTATCTTTCAGATTTCCATTCAAAGTAAAAGTCATATAAGTTCAGTGGCTAATTCAGCCAAGGCCTCCCAAATCCCCACAAAATCTAAACGTACAAGTTCAGCCACGACTTCTGTTAGCACCATCAGATCTCAAGAGGCAGCACATGCCGTGCTGTTGGCTAAAGCAGAGAAACCAAGAAAGCAACAGACTCTAGATATGGAAGAAGCACAGTTGAAAGCTAAAATAGATCGATTGGCTTTGGAGACAGCCATTGCAGTATCGGACACAAAATTGGGAGCAATTGCAGCCCATATAGACTGAGTCAGAAACCAGATGTGAAATTTGAAAAGTCACCAAATGCAAACGGTTATAACATTCCAAATGTGAATGAAAGTAAAAATAATCCCCAGCAACTGCTTTATCAGCAACACAATAAAGCGCCAGCATCTTTTCAACAACAGCATTATGAACAATGTTATGATCAATCGAAAGAACAACAAAGCAAAGAACAAGTGCCTAATATATCCCATATAAAAGTGCCAGTGTTTGAAGGCGATCGAATCATCGACCAGGTGGTGAGTGATCCTGGTAACAAACTAGAGTATTTAGTACAATTCACCAAAGGCGAACCTAGAAACATTGCATAGAACTGCACATATTTGCCACCAGAAGAGGCGTATAGAAAGAGAAATGTTAGAGACATTTTATGGCAACCATGTTCAAATAGGAGATGCCTACATGAAGAAAATCAGGAAGTGGCCACAATTAAAATCAGGAGATGTAGACAGCTTAAAGGCATACACACTCTTCCTTGGTAATTGTAAAAGTGTTATGTCGAGCTTAAAGAACGGACATGAATTAGAAAACAATTTAAATATCCGTATTATGTCATCAAAGCTTCCGCAAGAGCTACGAGAGCTCTGGCAAAATAAAGCAACAAAGATCGAAGGTAAAGAAAGAAGAAGACCAGGTCTCGCTGACTTATATAGATTCTTAGAAGTACGGCTCATAGTTTTCCTGGATCCAATGTATGGCACTTCCTATCCAAGCTTTACCTTCAAAAGGGGAAAAAAAAGACTGATCACGAAAAATATCCAGCGAAAGGCGGAATGAGAAAGGGCAACTTTGTCTCAAATTTTGCTGCAACCGTTGAAAAGGGAAATAAAAAGGAGAAAACTGAGCGCATACACAGTAAGCACTGCTTTTTCTGTGACAAAAAGCATGATCTTAATGACTGCAACGCAATTCAGACATTAACTTATGAAAGTAATATTGACTTTTTAAAATCCAAGGGCTTATGCTTTAAATGTCTAAAACAAGGACATCTTAGCAAAAATTTTGAAGAAAAGATTAAATGCAGCATATGCTTTCATTTTCACCCAGCTATTTTACACATAAATAAAGAAAAGGACTCTGATGATAAAGCTAAACTCTTTAAAAAAGACAGCATTAAACTGAAACAGAAAAGCACTTCTTCTATGAATGCGCCCATAATATCGAAAGAGTCTTATATGGCTACCAGGGCCAGAAACAGTGTCATAGCTGCGATTCCAGTTAAAGTCAAATCCAAAGGGAATGAAAAATATATTGAAACTTATGCTCTAATAGACCCATGTAGCTTAGCCACATTTTGCACAGAGAGCTTAAGAGAACAATTAAACCTCTCAGGAAGAAAATTGCACCTATACTGTACCTCAACACTAGATAATCCAGAAAAACCATTAAAATATAAAATCTTAACGGAGTTACAAGTCTGTGGGCTAGAAGAAAACACATTTATTGACTTACCAGAGGTACATACAGCAACTGTTATACCTGGATATAAAGATAAAATTCCTACTCAAGAAGATATTATGAAATGGCCTTACCTTAAAGATGTGCATCTATCCCAAATAAACGCAGAAGTAGGTTTGATAATAGACACAGACTCTTGTAAAGTCATGGAGCTATGGGAAATCATACATAGCAAAAGAGATGGCTCTTTCGCAATGAGAACAGTTCTAGGATGGATTGTTACTTGCTATGCCAAAGGAAGCTAAGCACCCTGCAATTGTTCATAAAAACTTGCATATCGCTACGCTCTTAATCAGACACCTTCACCAAAAGCATAGACACTGTGGACGTAATTATTTGTTAGCAGAACTACGTTAAAAATACTGGAAACCGCAAGCAAACGCAGCTATCAGAAAAATAATTTCAAAGTGCACTACGTGCAGAAGATACAATGCGAAAGCAGATGTGCAAAAAATGGCAGATTTGCCAGAAGAATGCCTAGCACCCAACAAACCACCTTTCACTAATGTTGGAGTCGATTATTTTGGCCCCTTTTCTGTCAAAAGAGGACGAAGTTTAGTCAAAAGTTATGGTGTAATTTTCACCTGTTTAACAACTAGAGCCGCACACATTGAGATTGGGCACAATTTAGACACAGATTCCTGTATCCAAGCCATACTCAGATTTATGAGTAGAAGAGGTCAGGTTAAAATCATGCGCTCAGATAATGGAACACATTTTGTTGGAGCAGAAAGAGAGCTACGAGAAGCTACAAAAAATTTGGAACACAAAAAAATCGGCAACAAAATGATGCGAAGAGAAATCAGCTAGATTTTTTAACCTTCCTCTCATCAAGGTGGAGTTTGGGAAAGACAAATCAGAAGTATAAGAAAGATTTTAAATTCAACACTAAACCAACAAACACTCGATGATCAAAATCTTCATACAATGATGTGTGAAGTGGAATCAATACTCAATAACAGACCCCTTACAGAGACATCAAACGACCCTAACAATCTGGAACCGCTCACACCCAATCACTTATTGTTAATGGACACTCAACCTGAAATGCCACCTGAACTCATGTCAAAAAACGAATCATATCCAAGAAGACGCTGGAAACAAATTCAATATACAGTATGGCTGATTTGTTTTGGAAAAGATGGATCAAAGAGTATTTACCAAAACTTCAGGAACGTCAAAAATGGCTTGCATCAAGAAGACATTTTGAACCAGGAGACATCATTCTAATTGTGCATAAAGCTACACCTCGCAATTCCTGGGTAATGGGTTGAGTCATCAAGACAATGCCAGATGCCAAAGGTGCAGTCAGAAGAGTTTATGTACAAACCAAAAACAGTACACTGGACAGACCGGTGAACAAACTGTGCCTGATCCAGGAAGGACCAAATAATTGAAACGACTCATTCTTCTCTTTGCATGTCCAATTTTAAAGTTTTTTTTAAAATTTAGTGCTTGTGTTTTTTCAGTAGAGTTTAAATTTTAAGTTTCTAAATTTTGGTTTAAGTTTGGTAAAGTAATGAAGACTCTTATTAAGTAAAGTTAAAGTAATTGATTTCTGCCCTAGCATAAAAAATTAGGGGCTGGATGTGTAAGAGCCATTTTCCTAGTTCTATAAAATTCAAGAATATTTTACTAGATGATAATGCATAAAATATGGGAGGTTCCTATAAACCCCGTGAATAGAATTGTGTTAGTATTTTCCTGTCATTTTCTAACAGCTTTGAGTGAACAATGTTCTCCACTTAGTGTCTAACCTTGCCTTGTGTAAGGTATAGAGGCATACGGTTTATAACTGTGTTCGTGCTTGTGCACGTGACCGTGCCTGGGCATATGCCTATGTGCCAACCGGCCTACGGGCCTTTTGATTGTGAAGTAACTCGTAAAATAGCACTTTTATTTAAGTGTTAAAACGTATGCTTAAGGCATATTAAGAACTTTTAAGAATAGAAAGAAATACAGAACGTTTAAGTATAGAAATAACCAAAGTGTCTCAAGAAAAGCTAAGTTTATAGAAGATACATAGTTTCTTTTTTTTTGCCTTTATTCTATGTGTGTAACTATTTTTCCTTTTATTCTTGTGTGGATTATTTGCCTTTAACTTTCACTAAATATTTAAAAACAAACTTTTGGACTGTGAGATTTCTTTGACACGCGCTTTACCCGTGCCTGATTTCGCCTTATGCGTCGGCGGCTACAATTTGGGTTTTACTGTATATAAATAGTGTGTTTATATATATAATTTCAATGAATCTTACCTAATATCTAAGGGAATACAAAGGGTTTATGCTGTATAACTGTGCAGGAAATGTTTATGAGTGTAGGAGAGTTTATAAGGGCTTAAAATATATAAAAATAACCATATGAATATATAATTTTTACTTAGCGGATTTTCACCTTTCACGGGGAGTTCTGGAATGCAACCCACACAACTGAGGAGGGATCACTGTACTTATAAATACAATTACCTCACTGTACACTTGCGATAGTTATATTGCACAACCTGAGCCACTTTAGTGTGCATTTACATATGATGACGATATCATTTTTAAGGTGAAATGCAGCAAAATATGTTTATTTCATTATACAGATAAAATGTTAACATCATATATTGTTAATAATTAAACATGCGAGGACTCTGTGTCGCAGCGCTAGCAAGGAGCTGGCGCAACGTTCAGGAATTGTTCCTGCCTCACGCTGTATTCTACCTGTGGCTGGCGCGATACTGGAAGGATAGATGGATAGAATAATTACTGTAAACATGTACTATGAAGATATTTCAATGTTCCTTAAAAGCTTTGAAGAATCAGAGTTCTAAGCTTACAGATGGCTTAACGTCTATTAATGAGCTTATTGTGTGGCAATTGGGTATTTGGAGAAAGATGAAGGGAGGACTGGAATTGGGGGTTAGTACATCTGAAAGAGACAGTACTGCTGTAATAAATTATTTCATCAAAGGTCACGCAAGTGCAGCAAGCATCTTGCGGGAGGCAGGAACAATCTCTAGATGTGTAATAACATGCTTTAATTCCTATCATCATGAAAATGATATCATGTATACATCTCAGTATTTAAATTATTGAGGGAGCTGTAATATCACAAGTGTAATGGATTCTGTGTCCTGTCGGAGGAAGAGAAAGCCCGTTTAAGAAGCACGTAATGATTCACACACATAGAGCACATTGAAGAACCCATACAAAACAAAGCATTTAATGTGCTACTTTAGTTACAATGGTGTTTGAGAAACTAGTAAATTAAACGATTTTAAGATGAAGTTTATGATGTTCCACTTTAATGACAAAATGACAAAAAACTTCATGACTAAAGTGGATATTTTGAGATTAATGTTGACATTTTGAGCTTTTTCCCCCACTATGTCCCTAATTTTTTTTCTTTTCTCTGTACACTAATAAGCTTTCATATGACACTCAGACGGTGGGCTACGACTCGCCTTTTCATGGCGACTTTGATATCTGACAACTTCTTTTTTATTTTGTGCACTGTGCAACTTTATGAACTTGAGCTTTCGTGTTTCTCCGACACTCTATGGCGCTTGATCAACTTCCTTTTGTTGTTTATACCCCTGTTTAAACCAACAAATAGTAAGTTTTCCTTGCCTCCACTTGGTATTCACTGAAGTTCTAATTTCCCCCTCGCTTTTGCCATTGCCTTTTCACAGAACGCTGAGCTTAAGGGCTATTTATATTGATTTGCATATTCAAAGAGGCGGAATTCTGGAAAGAGTTGGGGAGTGGCAGTAGACACGTGCACGTGCATTACTTTTCACGTTGACTGGGATTAATTTAACGAAAGAACGTGGAGGTTGGTAAACACACAGATTAAGGCATCTTGATTTTTTTGTGTGTATGCATATTTCCGCTTTTGTACGTATGCCATGTTTTAGTGTGAATTCTATGTACTGCTTTATGCATGAGGCCCAAGTCCTTTCCAAAAAAATCATCCCAATTATTCACAAAGGCTAAGCATTTATTTGTACAGCAGGTTTCTAACCAGCTGTCTAGGGAGCACAATATATTAATCACATCCCCTATATACAATCTTGGTAAGGGGCCAGACACAATTAAATTCCAACATTTTCTTTTAGCTTTTATTCCTCTTTAATACCTAATACTGCTGCAAACTGATATCATTAGAACTGACATGTAGTCGTCAAGTAGCTTCAGTCTCACAATACACATCACAATTTATTTGAGAAATTTCAGTTTGGTTTCCACATCGGCCAGAGTCCAGAAACATCACAAACATGTGTTGTAAACAACATTCTAATATCTTGTGATGAGGAAGTTACACAATATTTATATTGTTAGATTCAAGCACAGTGTTTGACACCATTGACCATTTTATTCTATTAAAATTAAATTATTCTGGGACATTAAATTAAACTGTCAGGCACTGTGCTTGTCTGGTTTAATTCATAATTATCAAATTGATTTCAGTATATATGGAAATGCACAGACTGTACTCCATCATCACGCTCAGAAGTCCCACAGGGCTCAGTACTTGGACATTTCCTGTTTTAACTTTAAATGCCTCCACTGGAAACTTGCTTCGCTCACCCATCCAGGGATGGGTTTGTTTTTCAGAATATACAATTTAAAGAGATTGTTATTTTCATGGGAATTGTCACATATGCATTATTTTCAATTTTACTTTAAAATGTGTCCTTTATTTCTGGCCCCAAGCGTAGTTAAATATCTTTCTCACAGGACGTATAATGCTGCTCGAGTTGTGAAGGGGTGGCAGCTGAACGCAAGCTAAGGAGAGGCGGTTGAATCAGTTGCTGTCAACACCTGTCAAACTGCGGAAAGGCGTTGGAAAAAAGATTGTTTCTAAACAGATTTTTAGGTCTTCTCTATTCAACTTCCATGTTGCAGTTAAGAAAGATAGACATAATTTCTTCGCTGATTTAGTATCCCATCATTCTTAGGGCTCGTTTATACTTCACGCTCAGAACGCGTACGCCCCAACATCATGGTTGCCACGCATTCTCAGCATTCATTTGATGCGTCCTCTGAGCTGGTCCTCAAAAATTAACGTGACGCGTGCACGAGTTGCAGTACCATCAAAATTCAGGGAGCGCAGTGTGCTAAAAGTTGGAATGTGACATCAGAGGCTCTGTTTACTATCCACATGTGACAGAAAGCCACTTTGCGGATCCTACAAGATCGGTGTGCACGCTTCGATGTTTGATGAATGGTTCAATGTGTAAATGCCGACATACAGATACATTCGTGGTGCTTTTATATTCAAGTGTCATATATTCCCGATCGTAATGACACGATACATTTTAAAAGTCTCACATACCATGTTTTGTGCCATCTTTTTTTTTTGCAGCTTCAAAACAGCAACATAATGCACAGCGCTGTATTTGAGCCACTGAGAAAAAAAATTAAGGACATAGTGAAAACATGTATTTTGTGATTAAAGTGGAAATTTTGCCTTTAATCTCTAAATGTCCACTTTAACCTTGTAGTTTACTTTATCATTAAAGCAGACCATCGTAACCGTCATCCCAGTTTTTAATCGCTAAGGCAAGCAGCAATAGATCACCACACAGAACACATTACATGCATGATATTCCAACTCTCTGCACACTTAGAATCTTTAGATTTATACTTGATATCACTTTCATGATGAAATGCATTAAAGTGTGTATGTTACATTTTACAGATAAATCGTTAATTTCATTTAAATAATGAATATTGTTAATACAGTGTATCCGGAAAGTATTCACAGCACATCACTTTTTCCACATGTTGTTGTTACAGCCTTATTCCAAAATGGATTAAATTCATTTTTTTCCTCAGAATTCTACACACAACACCCCATAATGACAATGTGAAAAAAGTTTACTTGAGGTTTTTGAAAATTTACTAAAAATAAAAAAATCACATGTACATAAGTATTCACAGCCTTTGCTCAATACTTTGTCGATGCACCTTTGGCAGCAATTACAGCCTCAAGTCTTTTTGAATATGATGCCACAAGCTTGGCACACCTATCCTTGGCCAGTTTCGCCCATTCCTCTTTGCAGCACCTCTCAAGCTCCATCAGTTTGGATGGAAAGTGTTGGTGCACAGCAGTGGCGACTGCTAGCTTTTGAAACAGGGGAAGCTCATATTAGGCCTCCATCATAAAATGTATTATGTTATTTGTACATAAATTCTGCCCTCCGTTCCTTTTGCAGGAAATGGTCTTTGACCCTGTCGTACCAATTGGCCGACTTTTCCAGGGACTTAACCAGTTGCCTCTCAATGGCCAGGAGAGCAAGGTTGCTCAAACGATCTTGGCCCATTGTGTTGCGGGTGTATGACTTGACCCGTTTTAAACAGGACAAGCTCCTCTCTACACCTGCTGATGTAGCGCCAATTGTTGCCACTAACAACAACAGCTTGTATAGCTGAGGCATTGCACTATCCTACTCCATATCTTTAAAAAAACACCAAGAAATCACACAGCTTACCCCTGTAAGTCATGATCCGAATATAGTACTTGAAGTTCAAATCTCAGTCTCCTTGAGTCAAAGAAATGGCCATAACTTTTCAGCACACTTTAAAATGCCTCCTCTGGAAACACTTGTCTCATTTCATCAAATTTCCCTGGATTGACTAATTCTAAGAAGCTCATGCTTTCCAAATTTGAAAAACGCTGAGAAATCTGCTCCATGAGATTGTCTAGGATGGCCATGTACAAATTTCTGTAGCGGTCCTGGGGATCCTGTAATTGTGACAGATGGCGCCTTCTAATACGTTCATCTCGAGGGTCTGATGTGAGATTTGCTGCTTTTGCATAAACTGCTTGATAAGTCTCCTCTGACCTCTTCTCCTTGACAAAAGCAAGGAGAGACCCAATTCTTTTTTTGCAGTAAAGAACATCCATAGCCCTTTGCTGGACAATATCAAAGACAACATCTGTCTCAGAGAATATTTGTTCATATGTGTACAACATGAACACAAACTCAAAATTCTCCAGTTTTATTATGAAGCCTTTGGCAGCCTCAAATGTGTCATCATCCATGCTCTCATCCTGGGTAATCTTGTCAAAATTCTGCAGGAGGCCATCATAATTGTTTGCCACAGTGCTCACTATCCGTGATGTGAAATTCCATCGAGTAGGAGCGTTTCTGGGCAATCTTGAAGACCCCGCAGACTCAAGAAAAGACATCCTTTTTGTGGACTTTGAAAAAAATGTGATGAACCCAGAGAGAGATGCAAAAAATATTCTTGACTCAGGCAAGCATTTAGCACCCTGGGACAACACCAGGTTCAGTCTGTGTGCATAGCAATGCACAAACACTGCACTAGGGGCTATTACTTTAACTTTGGCCTGTAGGCCATTGAGAGATGAAGCAAAGACAGCAGCCCCTTCATATGTTTGTGCCACAAGTTTTTCTCTAAAACTGTAGCCCTGCATGTTCTCGTTTAAAACTTCAAACACAGACTGAGCATCTCGATCCCTTGACATATCCAAAAATCCAATGAAGCACTCTTGAATTTTACCTGCACTATCCACTTATCTAACAATGACAGACATTTGGGCATGGCAAGATATGTCAGTTGCTTCATCCACCCGCCATGCAAAAAAAAGGAGCAGCCTGAATTTCACCTTTTACATGATCAAAAACAGTGGCTGCGAGAGCAGAGATCAAGTCATTTTGGATTGAGAGGGACATACCAGAAAACATAGGTGATGACTGAAATTGTGTGGCCAAGACAGAGTTATATTTAGCTAAATTTTCTGTAAATTCCCTGCAATTCCCCTTATTTAGTGATTCACTACTCTCATCATGCCCCCTAAATGCCAGCTCATGACGGCCAAGCAAGGAAGTCACATCAATTAGATAGTTTAGGAAGGCCCTGTTTTTTTTTTTACTGTTTCATTATGTTTTGCCACTTGAATGCGAAGACCTTCATTGATTGCATGTTCAACCCTGACTCTGCCCAGACAACTTAACCTTGCACATGAACTCACATGTTCTTTGCACTTTTCATGCCTTTTGTATGCCCTGTCAGAGTTACCCAGATCCCCAAAACCCATGTTTGACCAAACACATCCCATTCCCTGAGAAGGTTTCGTCAAGAGGCATGGCCAACAGTACATTTTCTTTGTCACAGCACTTCCAGTCATCCAGTTCACCTTGTCATACCAGGAGAGCTGAAAAGGTGTGTTATTTTTTCCTGATTATTGCACCAGATCAATCTTGGGCATTGGTCTGCCCTGATGTTTAATTCTGAGTCTCTCCTTGTAAGGAAGACTACTAAATGGTTTTGCCAAAAGCAGGTCAACAATATTAGCACTGTTTGCCATTATGCACAGCTTGCTAGCTGGCTAGTTTTCCCTTTCACGAGCGACTTTAATTATATGAACTGCAAATCCGCATGGGACTGAACTTGTATCTCTGTAGTGCTGATGTATACTTAAGACATGCTGTCAATCAAAAAAGGGGTTACGCCCTTTAAACAGCTCCTCCAATCATCATGCAGCAGCCCAGCATCCTGGCCCGCCAACTGCTTCATTCACTCCCAGAGAAGCAGAGCTTCCCTGGAAGTGACAATTTTGGTGCATTTATCCAATGTGATAAAGGCGCTATATAGCTCCTGACCCGGCACAGACTATGCAGAGGCACGTGTTCACACTCAATACTTTTTTTTATTTTCTTTCTTCAGCCGTGGGCACACATCTTCCCCGTGTCCCACCGGCCCAACACAGTCCCAAGCACAAAACACACAAAAACCACACTTTCCTGCTCCACCACTCCTCCCAGGCAACCTCGTCCTCTTCCTCCCGATTCTGGCCTCGAGTGGAGGTGGCTGGCCCTTTTTATATCCCACCTGGAAGAGTTCCAGCTGGTCCTAATTGCCCTTCCAGGTGGGGCTGAGAATTCAAGCAGCCAGGCTGCGGGGTCCCTACAGCTCCCCCTAGTGGCCACCCGAGCCCCCAACCAGACTGTGGAGGACTCCATCTCCCATGGAGCCCTGCGGGTGGTTGGGGAATCACCGTCCGCCATGGAGGCTGCCACCAAGCGTCCCGGGGGAAGTACTGAAGTGTCCATGGTGGCTCCCCCGGAATATACAAAACAGGGGTGTCCCGGCCGGGCATGGGACCCGGCTGTCCATCACACCAATGACCGTCCAGGTTTTCTGCAGTGAAAAAAGCTCCTCTGTGCTTGCCCATTGAGCTCCAGTGAAGCTGGGCTTCAGGAGGGTTTAATGCGCTGTGCTGCATGGAAATGTATGACAAGAAAATCTCGTCAAACAATCTACAATAAATACCTGATTCTGAACGAACTAGTTATGAAGTTGAACGCGTTCTAGCGCACTTTTATTAAAACCAATATAAATATGACAGTGCATATATGAGCATTTATTTTCTGACATAGTAGAGGAAGCGAAGCTTCCCTTGTAGTCTTACAGCAGTCGCCAGTGGTGCACAGCCATTTTAAGATCTCTCCAAAGATGTTCAATCGGATTCAAGTCTGAACTCTGGCTGGGACACTCAAGGACATTCAGAGAGTTGTCCTGAAGCCACTCCTTTGATATATTGGCTGTGTTCTTAGGGTCGTTGTCCGGCTGAAAGATGAACCGTTGCCCCAGTCTGAGGTCAAGAGCGCTCTGGAGCAGGTTTTCATCCAGGATGTCTCTGTACATTGCTGCAGTCATCTTTCCCTTTATCCTGACTAGTCTCCCAGTTCCTGCCGCTGAAAAACATCCCCACATGCTTCACTGTAGGGATGGTATTGGCCTGGTGATGAGCAGTGCCTGGTTTCCTCCAAACGCGACACCTGGCATTCACATCAAAGAGTTCAATCTTTGTCTCATCAGACCAGAGAATTTTGTTTCTTATGGTCTGAGAGTCCTTCAGGTGCCTTTTGGCAAACTCCAGGCGGGCTGCCATGTTCTTTTTAATAAGGAGTGGCTTCCGTCTGGCCACACTACCATACAGGCCTGATTTGTGGTTTGCTGCAGAGATGGTTGTCCTTCTGGAAGGTTCTCCTCTCTCCACAGAGGACCTCTGGAGCTCTGACAGAGTGACCATCGGGTTCTTGGTCACCTCCCTGACTAAGGCCCTTCTCCTCCGATTGCTCAGTTTAGATGGCCGGCCAGCTCTGGGAAGAATCCTGGTGGTTTCAAACTTTTTCCACTTACGGATGATGGAGCCCGTCAGGTCGGGCGGACCTAACTGAGAGGTCGTGGATGCAAGAGAGGGCATTGGCATTGGCCTGAAGGTTGCCGCGATAAGTGACCGTGAACTTATAGGGTTGTAAGTCCAGAAACCACCTGGTGACCCGCGGATTCGACTCTTTGTGCAGGGACATCCACTGAAGCGCAGCGTGATCAGTCACTAGAGTGAATTCGCGACCCAACAGGTAGTACCAGAGATGGGTTACCGCCCACTTAATGGCCAAGGCTTCCCTCTCCACTGCCGCATACCTGGTCTCTCGGTCCAGCAGTTTCCGGCTTAAGTACATCACGGGGTGTTCGATACCATCGACGCTTTGGCTCAACACGGCGCCCAGGCCTGTGTCCGAAGCATCGGTCTGGAGGATAAAAGGAAGCCCAAAATCAGGGGTCCTTAATACAGGTGCCGACGTTAGAGCCTTTTTTAGGTCACTGAATGCGTGTTCCATCATGTCGTTCCATACCACGTGTAGGGGAGCGCCCTTCTTTGTTAAATCGGTCAAGGGTGCTGCCCTTTCAGAGAAACGGGGTACGAACCGGTGGTAGTACCCCGCCAACCCCAAGAAAGCCTGCACCTGTCTCTTGGTATTCGGACGGGGCCATTCCAGGATGTCTTTGACTTTGGAACATTGGGGTCTCACCTGTCCTTGTCTCACAAGGTAGCCTAAATATTTGGCCTCCTTTAAGCCAAAAAAACATTTACAGGGGTTAATGCAGAGGCCGGCTTTAGCCAGTGTTGCGAGGACAGCAGAGACCTGCAATAGATGCTCCTCCCAGCTGCCGGAATAGATGACGACGTCATCCAGGTAGGCGGCACTAAAGGACTGGTGGGGCTTCAGCACTCTATCCACCAGACGTTTAAATGTCGCAGGGGCCCCGTGCAGCCCAAATGGGAAGACCTTCTATTGCCAATGTCCACTAGGGGTGCTAAAGGCCGTTTTAACTTTTGCAGATGCCGTTAAGGGAATTTGCCAATACCCTTTCGTCATGTCAAGAGTAGTCAAGTATCGAGCCGCACCCAGCCGCTCAAATAGGTCATCAATGCGGGGCATCGGGTAGGCGTCGAACTTGAAGACCTGATTCAGACGTCTAAAGTCATTACAGAACCTCCAGGAGCCGTCCGGCTTGGAAGCGAGGACGATAGGACTGGACCAAGGACTATGGCTTTCCTCTATAATGTCCATATCCAACATTTGTTGCACCTCCAGTTCCACTTCGGCGCGTTTTTCCTCCTGGAGTCTATAGGGCCTCTCCTGGACGATTACTCCGGGGTCCATGACTATATCGTGCGCAATCAGCGAGGTCCAGCCTGGTGACTCGCTCACTACTTCGGGGACGGCCCGGATTGCCTGGGTTATCTCCTGCCGCTGTAAGGGTGTCAGCTCGTCACCAAGGTTAAGGGCAGACGTGCTAGTGAATAGGGAGAGGGATCTACAAGTGTCGGGAGACTCCTCCCTGTACTTCCAAGGTTTTAACAAATTGACATGGTAGATCCTCTCACTCGGCCGATGATTAGGTTGTTTAACTAAATAGTCGATGAGCCCCTTTCTTTCCTTAACCTCGTATGGACCCTGCCAGTGAGCTAGCAATTTGGAATGGGAGGTAGGAACGAGCACCATCACTCAATCCCCTGGGCAGAACTCCTGGAGGACGGAGTTGTGGTTGTAACATCGTGCCTGCGCTGCCTGTGCACGAGTCACGTGGTCCTTTAGGTGTGGCCTGATTTTAGCGAGTCTGACGCGCAGTTGCGCCACATACTCCAATATATTGGAGGAGGGAAGGGCCTCAGCCTCCCAGCCCTCTTTTAGTATGTCTAAAAGTCCTCGGGTTGTCGCCTGCAATAATTCAAAAGGGGAGAAGCCTGTAGAGGCCTGGGGCACTTCCCGGTAGGCAAAAAGCACGAGTAGTTGGAGCTGGTCCCAATTCCTGCCATCGGTGTTGACTACCTTGTGAAGCATCTGTTTAAGCGTCTGATTACAACGTTCCACCAGCCCGTCTGTTTGAGGGTGGCAGACAGACGTCTTAAGGTGCTTTATTCTCAGTAATCTGGCAACCTCCCTGAACGT
Source organism: Polypterus senegalus (assembly GCF_016835505.1). Taxonomy (NCBI): domain Eukaryota; kingdom Metazoa; phylum Chordata; class Cladistia; order Polypteriformes; family Polypteridae; genus Polypterus; species Polypterus senegalus. The sequence continues at coordinate 96,697,493 of NC_053166.1, read as the reverse complement.
ATCTGAGGTGAAGGGTGTACCCTGGTCCGTGAGGACTTCTTTGGGGATACCCACTCTAGAAAATAGGTTGACTAATTCCCATGCGATATTTTTGGTGTTAGCGGAGCGCAGGGGAACCGCCTCTGGGTATCGGGTAGTGTAATCCACCATGACCAATGTATACTTATGGCCACGGTTTGTGGGTTCCAGGGGATCTACTAAGTCCATCCCTATTCTGTCAAAAGGGATATCTATCAGGGGTATTGGGACGAGAGGAGCACAGTCCCTCCTAGGAATCTGGCGAATCTGACATTCTGGACAGGATTGACAGAAGCGCCAGACCTCCTCGTTGATCCCAGGCCAGTTAAAGCGGAGTTTGATTCTCTCCAAAGTTTTTTCGGCCCCGAGATGGGTGCCTAGGAGGTGAGCGTGAGCTAGTTTACATACCTCCCGCCGGAAGGTACGCAGCACTAGCAACAATTTCCGCACCTCGCCCTCGTGAGTTGTCACCCGATACAACAGATCATTCTCCAGAACAAAGAAGGGCTCACATGGCATGGATTCGTCAGCTTGTGAGCTGCCTGGAGGAACAATCGCATTCCGGGCAAACCGAAGGGAATCGTCATTCCACTGCTCCCTTTTAAATGAGGCAGGCGTGGACCGAAATTGATGGTCCAAGTTGCTCAGGGGGTCTTGTGAGCGGGTTAGTGGAAGTGTTCCCTGGCTCGTCCCTTCTCCGGCGGATACTTCCGGGTCAGGGTTTGTTGCCGAGGAAGCGTCCCACGATGTGCCAGCGCCATTAGGGCCTGCCCCAAAGCACGGCGTGGAGACTGCGGGAAGGGCGCCTCGCGCCCTCATAGCCAGACCAGTGAGGCCCGGGAGGCGGTGTGTGTCTTACCGCAGTTTCTGTGTGACCAGTCTTGTCCCAAAATCACTGGATAGGGGGGTTCGGGCAACACCGCGACTACCAAATTAGACAATTT